>NC_082715.1:32963247-33263247 GCF_030144855.1 Hypanus sabinus
GCTGAGTTCCTCCAGCATTTTGTGTGTGTTACTGGGCTACACTGATGCCACATGCACCCTATTACTGGGTTACCCTGTGCCCCAAGCACACAGATTTAACCTGCCGTAGCAAGGCATTCCTCATTCAAATGAATATGTGAATTTAGATGCCAAGAGAAGGCATAGAGTTTTTATTATTTACTGAATCGACTTTCAATCTTTTTAATTGTTTTTTTAAAACGTGAATATGCTTTCACAAATATTTTAAATATTAAAGAAGAATTTAACATGCAAACATTTTTAACAATACCTTTAAATCTTATCCCCAAGTGTTTTGCATTTATGTGAATATTATAAGGTTCACAGACAGTCAATAGCTCTGACAGTCCAGTACAGAGGGGAGAGGCCTCATCAGCAATGAGCATGGCCCTGAGTCCAGCCAGCTGCCTGTGCTGGAAGCTGAACCCCCAGTACAAGGCTATGTCAGAGATCATGTTGAAATAATCAGTGTAGCAACCAGCTATGAATTTAAGGGAAGAAGAAGATTGAGCCAAGCTGCTAAACTATTCACCGTGTATGAGAAGATTGTCTTTTGCAAATACAATAGTTGAAGAATTCCAAGTATCAAGCTTTTTACTTAAGCATCTGACCTGCAGTCTGTCCCAGGAACATTATTAAATGCAAGTAGGGCATTTGTTCAGAAAATCGTCAAGAATGTCACAGAACTTTTCATTGTTTGTTTTTACCTTTTAGTATGGACAGCTCCAATCTGCATAGTTAGAAGCTATTGCAAAATTAGAATGGAAAATGTTTGGGTGAATCAGTAGGATGTCAAAAAAAAATCTAATTCCACATTATTGCACTCTTTGCAGGAGTGATCCTTTTCTGACACAGTTTCTTAAGGCATGGCATTAAATGTGTGAGAAGGGCCAGTGTCGCCTTTACTTCATGAAGGGTCTGAGGCCCTCCTTCACTTCCTGAGGAGACTAAAGTCCTTTAGATTACTCAGGCCTCTCTTTCACATGTTCTCCAAGTCTGTTGTCGCCAGTACTGTCGAGTGTGCGGTGATGTGCTGGGGCAATGGTATCAACACAGGTGATGCCAACAGGCTCAATGAACTGATTAGAAAGGCTGGCTCTGTTGTAGGAGTCAAACTGGATACTGGAGGCTGTGATAGAACAAAGGACCCTACAGAAAACACTAGCAGTTCTGGACAATATTTCTCACCCTCTGCATGCCACCTTGGCTGAACAGAGGAGCACCTTCAGTAATAGACTAAGACAGCTGTACTGCTCCAAAGAGTGCTCTATGAGGTAACTCTTACCCTTGGCCATTAGGCTCTATATAGCCGGGGAGGTGATGGCCCCTTCCTGATAGACTGCTTGAGGTAACTTTTTTTAGTTCTTTCTCACTTCTCTCCTAATATCTGTATATCTGTGCACTTGTAATGCTACTGTGACACTTTAATTTCCTTTGCAATCAATAAAGTATCTTTCTGTCTGTCTATTTTGCTTCTATCTATGATGTCCTCTCGAAAGACAAAAGACATCACTCCTTGCTGCAGAGAAAAAAAAGTTGACCTTGAACAAGCAAGTTCAAAATTAAGGCTGTAGAGATTTGTTGTGTCTTTCACTTCATAGTAATCACCAAAACAAAATTTGTGCATTTCAGTTCCCCACGTGCTTTAATTGTAGGGATCACCATTTTGTCTCACTTAAGCTTGCAGTGTCTTTACTGACTGTCAGTCAACAATGAATTTTTTATGTCAGAGTTTTTCCCAAAGATTCTGCCTGAGCTGTTGAATGCTTCTAGTATTTTATCAATGATTTTTCTGAGCCTAATAAGAATCCTGTATCTGTACCTGACTGACTGAACTGCCCTCTGGAAAGTTGGCTGAACAAGTAGCTTGTTAGAACTTCACGACCATCTGGGATTTGAAACTGAGCAGGCTTTTTTTTTCTGACCCAAATCCAGCCATTCATTGAAAACTGATTCCTGACAGAAGGAAAAATAACATCTCAAAAATGGAAAAAAAACTTCCAATGCTGAAAAGCTAAAATTAAAAACAGCAAATGTTGGTTATACTTGACAGTTCAGGCTGCATGTATGGGGGAGAAAGCATAAGCAATAGGAGCACAAGTAGGCCATCTGGCCCATCAAACCTACTTTGCCATGCAATAAATCATTGCTGATCTGGCCGTGGACTCAATTCCACCTACCTACCTTTTCCCCATAACCCTTAGTTTCCTCTGCTATGCAAAAATCCAACTGTGCCTTAAATTTATTTAATGAGACAACTTCGACTGATTCCCTGGGGAGAGAATTCCAAGATTCACTATCTTGAGAAAAGCAGTTTCACCTTATTTCTGTACCACTAACTTGAGGGAAGAGAACCGAGTTAATGTTTCAGGTTGGAGACTCTTAATCAGAACTTCCACAGTATTATCCCCTCTCTCAGACGATCTTCTGTGACACGTAGCACATTAGGATCCAAGCTTACTCAAAGTAAATTGAAGGGATCTGCCGTTCACATGGATTCCCAAGACAACTGAGGCCAAACTGGTCTCATCTCATTACTGACTGTGAGCTATCAGTTCTTAAAGGGAGATACTGTGCTCATACAGCTGAGGAGAACATTCTGCTAATTTTGTCTGTGCTAGTTATTGAATTAACCTTGTAGAATTAGTTGTTTCGAGTATATGTTTTCAGTCCAGAAAAAGCTCTGCAATGGGCTACAACTCTCCTTTCAGTTGGTAACACTTGTTGTATATGGCATTTCTTTTTTATCGCATTTACATGTTTTTGAAATTATTGTAGATCTGTGCCCTCTGGTTATCGAACCTTCTACTGGAAATACACAGTTTCTCCCTATTTATTCTTCCAATTGTCCTTAATTTTTTGTACCCCCTCCCCGCCCATGTAATATTTACTTCTCTAAGAAGAAGATCTGCAGTTGCTCAACTGTTTCAATCTATTCCATTTTCTCAGTCCTGGTAACATTTGAATAAATCTCTGCAAACTGTACAAACCGTTCACCTCCCTGTATTCTTCAGCTTCGTTGCTATAACCTGACATGAACCTGAAGTACTGACTATTTTTCCTTTTCTGCTGACATGCTGAATGTTTTCAGTATTTTTATATTTTATTTCAGATTCCAGCATATGATGTGTTTGATTTTCATTCATCTGTTTTTCTGTGCTGATGTGGTCCAAGGTATACTTTGAAGTGCTCCAGGGTGAAGAAATGTTCAGAGTTCCAGGTTGCAATGTTGAGGGATTCTCACAAGCCTATGCATGCAGTAACCTGTCATTGTAAGAGTGTTCACTGTTAGCATTATTGTTAGCATAACTAGCTACATAATAAAAGCGGTGAAGCTCAGTACCAGACATTAAACGCAAGTTTGGAGTCCACAATCCAGTCATAGAAAATAGTCACTATCATTCTATTAATGTTGTATTTCATTTAGACAATATTTCATTTACAAGTCACCTCCTTTATACCCTCCAAAGATGGTTTGAGAGCAATTTGTAACAAAATGAAAGTTGATATGGCTTTAAAGCGTGAGAACAGAAGTGGTCATTCTTCCCACCATGTAAACATTATCTGGAAAAAGAACAGACTGGTCCATCATTGTAAATTTTTAGTTATTATTTGAAATTAATTTATGTGGAGCTTCCCTTCCACAGATCATACTGGTCTATACTTGACAATGGATCACTCTTTTTATTTCTGTAATTCCTTAAAAATATATATTATGGAACAGAAATTGTATGTTCAAGAAACAGTTGGATTGAGGAAAAAAAAGTGATCTCTTTCTGTCACAGGTTTATGGAAGCTGACATTTTCTTATAAGAAGGATTTATTGTCAGGACCCATCTGGAAATATTTACTACAGGTCCATGTTAGCAGCATTCTCTTTTGTGTATTCCATGCCTTAAATTTTGCAAGCATACCTACTTGAAATGTTGCCAATGGGTGTGTGGTTTGACTGATTGCTGACCATGCCCTTAACCTGCCATTCACATATGATATACAGTAGCTTCAGGGATCCCACTTCATAATGGAACGATTGCAGCTTGCTGCTGGTCCTTTAGGTCGTTATATTTTATTAATTATTCCAAGATGAGGTTTGGGTGCATCTGACCACGTTATACTGGAGGTCTGAATACGGAGTTTCATTTTTTAGCTTTTGCTCATGTTGCTTAATGCCCAGGCTTAGTACATGTTTGAATGTAAATCACATTTGCTGCTGTTTTCTTCCATGTTTTATAGCCATAAAAACAAATTAACCATAACTACAAATGAGCTTTGCCAAATTGTATTTGTCAATCAGCATTTAACTTGCTTCACCCTACATAAAAATGTATTACAAGTGTTGAAATTAAGTCTAATTTTACTTGAGCCAGAAAAGACTTAAATAATCATTAAGCTCTAATTATGCCTATATTTAATCTCCATATTTTCAGTCATCTGGCCTCTTAAAGTGTTATGCTACATTTTTATTAGTTACCAGTGGTTGGAAGACCTTCTGGAGGTATTAGTTTAAGGAAAACTCAGCAAGACAGGCCTGATCCGCAAATTTTGAGCTGTGTTTGCAATTCATTATCTGAATCATGATTGTGAATATTGTTTAATGTGTGCAACAGGTTCTGCTAGTCATTTATTTTGAGAGAGTTTTTGCATAATTTTGGCATCATAAACTATAAAGGAGAAAGTAATGATATCTTGTAATTTCAATGTGGATAAAATTCTGATTTGAATAAAGAGCAGCTAATTTTTGTGAACCAGGTGCTTGAACTATTAAAGCATGGAAAACACTCTGATTGTGCTAATAGGAGATTCTGGAGGTTTTTTTGGATTCTCTTATTTGTTTTGTATGATGCCCATGATCTCTTTTGCTAACATTTACAACTCTATTTGCATGCTGTTGCAACAACAAACTGCACGCATCCAAAATGATGCATTTTTCTAGTTTGAAGCTGATACTCGCAGCGTATTTGCTTCAGTCTTAGTGAAGCAGAATCATGGGAAGGAAGAGTGAAAATTAGTAGCACTGCAAAAGGCAGTAATAATTGGGGCAAAGGTGCCCTCTTGGTTCTGGGACCCTTTCTTCCTCCTGCTCCTTTAGAGAGCATCCATTGAGGCAAATTACACTATCTCTTAATCCTCAAGCATTGGACAGCTTCATAAGTATTGCCAGCTGATCTTCCGCTTAAAAGAAAAAAAAAACAAAAGTTCAGAATTTAAATTCACAGAGTATAAACTTAGCCATTAAGCTACCCTGGTCATATTATCTTTTTCTCCATCCTAACAAAAAATGATCCTCAGTTCCCACCTAATTATATATCTGTCCATTTGGTAGGACTAAAATTTTAACTCCACGATTTCCCTCTGTATGCATTTTGATCTTTCCTCTTTTCCTTTTAAACTCACATACATTTATTTGGCAAGATTATTATTCTAAAGGGGAAGAACAAGGCCAAGGAGATTAACTCCTGAGATGTTTCCTGCCAAGTTATCATCTGACCCGAGGTATATTTTTGTTCAGATAGATACATACTTTATTAATCCTAAAGGAAATTACAGTGTCACAATAGCATTACAAATGCACAGATGTACAAATATTCGAAAAGAAGTAAGAAGGAATAAAAAATAAGTTTCCTTAAACAATCCAACAGGAGGGGTCATCTCTTCCCCGGCTATAGGGTGATTCATTATAGAGCCTAATGGCCGAGGGTAAGAATGACCTCATATAGCACTCTTTCGAGCAGCACAGTTGCTGCTAAAAGTCTATTACTAAAAGGGTTCCTCTGTTCAGCCAAAGTGGCGTGCAGAGGGTGAGAGACACCGTCCAGAAATGCCAGGATTTTCCACAGGGTCCTTTGTTCTACCACAACCTCCAGTGTGTCCAGTTTAACTCCTATAACAGAGCCAGCCTTTCCCATCAGTTTATTGAGCCCGTTGGTATCACCCTTGATGACGCCATTGCCCCAACACACCATCACATAGAAGAATGTACTGGTGACAACAGACTGATAAAACATGAGAAGGAGAGGCCTGCATATTCCAAAAGACCTCCTGAGAAGTAAAGGTGACTCTGGCTCTTCTTGTTTGTACACAGCCCCTGTGTTGGTACTCCACTCAGGTCTGTCGTCCAGGCACTTGCAGCTGACTATATTTTCACTTATCCACTGAATCACTCATCTTTGAGATTTCAGATACAACATACTTTTTTCTTTAGGTTACTTTTTATGATATGTAGAGAAACATGCCAAAAACAGCCTCACAGTCTGGTGAAAGTAGGGCTATGTGCTTGCTAAGTAATGGAAATGGGTTTGTGTGATTGCACAATCAACAATCTGCAGCAATGGCACTGAAAGCTGATAGTAAATAAGCAGCTGTTGGAAGAAGTCAGCTTCATAAATATCCCCATCTTCAATAATTGAAGCAAAACAAAGAACAGTACAGCATAGTACAGATCCTTCAACCCATAATGTTGTGCTGACCTTTAACCTACTCTTCGATCGATTTAACCCTTCCCTCCCACATAGCCCTGCATTTTCTTTCATCCATGAGCCTATCTAAAAGTCTCTTGAATATTTCTGTAAGTACGACATTCCACACACAAAGCTTAATCAGACTTTTTCTATCTAAATACTGGTGTAGTCTGTCCCTCAGAGTTCCCTTCAGTAATATGCTGGTGATGCTAGACTGACTGTCATGCTTATCCCCGCTACTCTGCCTACACAATGGCATAACATTAATGACGGAACGTCAGCAGTGGCTAACAATGAAGCAAGTATCAATGCAAGGATCTCCACATTTTCTCATTTAACTAACTATCCTATGAAACTGTCCCATCCTTTTCCATCTTTTTTTTTCTTTTAAAACTAATGGAATTATGGTCACTAGAGCCAAAGTATTCTCTGGCTGCAACTTCAGTTACCTGCCTTACTTCATTCTCTTAGAGACTGTCCAGTGTTGCACACTTCCAAGTAGAGCCCTCTATATATTGATTCAGGAAACTTTCTTGGACAAGCTTCACAAATTCCACCCCATCAAAGTCCTTAACACTTTGGATGGCCCAATTAGTACTGGGGAAATTGAAATCACACACTGTTACAAAGTTATTATTCCATAACTTTGAGTAATTTCTCTCCACATCTCACTCTCAAGATCCTGCTGATTATTGGGGGGAGGGTCTATAATACAATCCCACTTGAGTGACCCTCCCCTTCTTGTTTCTAAGTTCTACCCATATGGCCTCACTGATTGATTCCCCAAGAATGTCATCTCTAAGTATTATTTTAAGTTCCCCCTGATCAAAAGGCAACACCCCTCCTCACTTAGCTATATTTCTGTTGGAATATTCTGTTTTAGTAGCTATATTCTGTTGGACTATTACTCTAAGCTATGTTTCTGTGATGGCTATAATATCCCAGTCCTCAGAGCTAGTCTGGACTCTCAGTTCATCTACTATACCCAGTCTATGCTCTGAGTTTGTCTGCCTTGCCTTTTAAACCACTGATTATCAATTGTAAAGTCCATGAACTTGTCATCTCTGTTCTTTAAGGCGTGTATGTCAATGTCTTCAATGAGGTTAAGATTTTGAACTGAAACTGGAAACAGAACAACCAGAAGAATACAACAAGATTTAGAGAGCACAATCAAATGTGAAAATTAAAATCCTGAAATGAAGACAAATTGCAGAAATTGTGTAGTTCAAAGTTCAAAGCAAATTTAACTATATTTGTATATGTCACCATATGCAACTGTGAGATTTATTTTGTTCTGGGCATACTCAATAAACCTTTAACATCTGCCGGACGATGCTGAGGATGTTCTACGAGTCTATGGTGGCCAGTGCTATCATGTTTGCTGTTGTGTGCTGGGGCAGCAGGCTGAGGATAGCAGACACCAACAGAATCAACAAACTCATTCGTAAGGCCAGAGATGTTGCGGGGGTGGAACTGGACTCTCTGACGGTGGTATCTGAAAAGAGGATGCTGTCCAAGTTGCATGCCATCTTGGACAATGACTCCCATCCACTCCATAATGTACTGGTTAGGCACAGGAGTACATTCAGCCAGAGACTCATTCCACCGAGATGCAACACTGAGCGTCATAGGAAGTCATTCCTGCCTGTGGCCATCAAACTTTACAACTCCTCCCTCGGAGTGTCAGACACCCTGAGACAATAGGCTGGTCCTGGACTTACTTCCACTTGGCAAAAATAATTTATTATTTAATTATTTATGGGTTTTATATTGCTATATTTCTTCACTTTTCTTGGCACAGCTGTAACAAAACCCAATTTCCCTCAAGATCAATAAAGTATGTCTGTCTGTAACCATAACTGAATCAACGAAATACCACAGCAGCAGGATGGACAACCAGTGTGCAAAAATAACAACAAGCAATGAAAATAAAAAAAGAAAGAAAAACAAGAATGAATGAATGAATGAATAAATAAATAAATAGAGAGATATATATATATATACAAACAAACAACAGATATTGAGAGCATGAGGCGAATAATCCTTGAAAGTGAGTCCAATGGTTGTGGGAGCGGTTCAGAGATGGGGCATGTGAAGTTCATGAACCTGATGGGTTAGAGGTAATAACTGTACCTGAGCCAGGTGGTATAAGTCCTGAGGCACCTATCTGTACCTTCTTTCTGATGGCAGCAGTAAGAAGAGAGCATGACCTCAGTGGTTGGGCCCCTGATGATGGATGCTGCTTTCATGCGCCAATGCTTCGTATAGATGTGCTCAATGGAGGGAAGGACTTAACGCCTGAGGCACTGCCATGCTTTCTTCATAATGGAGATTGTGGAGGAGATGTTGTTGCCAATCTGAACTGACTGGGGTCTGCAAGTGATCCAACTGCACAACAATATACTGAGGCCAAGGCCTTGAAGGTTATTGATTAATTTTGAGGGGATGATAGTATTGAATGCTGAGCTGCAGTTGATAAATAACATCCTGATGTATGCATTTTTGCTGTCTAGATGTTCCAGAATTGAGTGAAGAACCAGTGAAATGGCATCTGTTGTGACTGTAGGCAAATTGGAATGGATCCAAGTCACTTCTCAGGGGGGAGTTCATATGTTTCATCACCAACCTCTGAAAGCACTTCATCACCGTGGATGGAAGTGCTACTAGACGATAGTAGGCACCGGTATAATTAAAACCTGCTTGAAGCAGATGGGTACCTCAGACTGCTGAAGCGAGAGGTTAAAGATCTCAGTGAACACTCCACTCAGTTGATCAGCACAGGTGTTTAGTACTCAGACAAGTACTCCATTTGTGGATGCTCTCACGTCATCCTCAGAGACTGAAATCAGAGTGTCATCCGGGGTTGTGGGAGTTCATGATGTTCCTCCATGTTTTGATAGTCAAAGCAAGCATAGAGGTTATTGGGGTGATCTGGAAGTGAAGTCCTGTTGTCACCTATGTCACTTGATTTCACTTTGTAGGAGGTGATAGCATTCAAGCCCTGCCACAGCTGTCAGGCTTTCTTCATTGGTTCAAGTTTAGTCCACAGTTGCCACTTCGGCTGTGGGATGGCTTTCTGGAGATCGTACCTGAACTTCCTGTTGCTTACCTCGTCACTCTGCTCTGACACTCAGTAGATTGGGGATTTTGTGGTTCATCCAGGGCTTCTGGTTGGGGAAGACTCTGAATGGTTTTGTGAGGACACACTCATCTACAACTGTTTTTATAAAGTAAACAGTAAAGTCTAAAGTTTTAGTCAGCATGCTAAGAAGAGAGAATAGTTAATCTTTCAGTTCAAACCCACCCACCAATCACAGCCAGTTCTGATTAAAAAAAAAGTCTCAACTTCAAACAATGATTTGTTCTTTTCCCTTTAACATTGATAGATCTGTAGGATAAGTTCCTGACAAAGGTAAAATGTTAAAATCTTATGATAAATTTGGAAAGTGGTCTTTCCCACGATTGCAGAAATTGAATGACGCTTAACTGATTGGAACGTTGTACATACCATTGACAAGTTTTTACCACTTTATAGGCAGTAAAGGACTGCATTGGCATTATTGGGAAGTTTACCCTGTCTCCTGAGAACCCCAGTATTCCGAAGCAGTTTCCTTCACTTGTCTCCTGATGAAGGGTTTTGGCCCAAAACGTCATCACTACCTCCTCCCATAGATGCTGTCTGGTCTGCTGAGTTCTGCCAGCAATTTGTGTTTCTATCCTTCACTTGTATTAACTGGTTCACTTCACATTTAATTAGCTGTTCCAAATCCTCCAGAAGAGACAGAAGAAAATTCATAACTGTGAAACAGTTCAAAACATTGCACTTGGAGATAGATTTCCTTGGCTCACAGCTATAGACACCCATTCTTGGTCTATAACATACCACTAGTGGCATATTTCTGACTGGCATGGCACATATGGAAAGTTGTCTTACATAGCTTCAAATATTTGTTTAATTTTCTGATGAGAGTAGTCTCAAAATCAAATCAAAGTGTGGTTTTATCGAAATGAATGGAGCTCCTTATTTAAATAGTAGGGATCTTTCCCCCCATTGCATGAAACCACTTGCAGCATCTGCTTTACCTCTCAAATGGCACTTTACACTGATGCTCTGAGCACAGGAGAGATTAAAGTATATTTGTAGAATCGTAGCAGAACTTTCAAACACATCACTTTTTTTTAAGTGTAGTCGCAATTATTATGTAAGCATCACATGGCAGCAATTTGTGCTCCACATCAAGACCACGTAGATAGATAGCAATTACAATATATGACCAATGGGTCTGGTTTTACTGGTGTTGATTCAGAAATGCTTTCCAGTGCATTGTGAAAATTTGCTGTCATTCATCATTCAGTAATGGTGCAGAACATTTTACAAGGTTTATAAATAAGCAGAAGATTTTGTGGCATCACCTCATTCAAGTGGGAGCACCTCACTGGTGCAAGGCCAGATTATGTTCTAAACTTCCAAATAAAGTATGTTTTAACCACTTGAAATAACTTCTTATTTCATTGGCTAGCAGGCAGATTATTGTTAGAACTTAAAAGTAGGGTCACACTTCAACTCCCATCAGTGAGCACCTTGCATATAGGTGTGCTGGAAAATTAAGGTGCTCCTCTGCTTAATCCAGCTAGAAAAAGGTAAATTAAAGAGGGAATCATGAGGGAGGGCACTGTTAATGCTCTTTAACTCCTTTAATAGTCAGTGTGAGGCTTAATAACTTTCCCAATTTGCATGAACTAATTAGGCTGTTGTTCCATCCCATCTTAATTTTGAATGTTTCTACTAAATCCCTCTTATCTGTTCTGAAGAAAACCAATTTAAGTTTTAAGCATTTTTTGTATTTATATTTCCTAATACCAGGCAGTGTCCCAGCGTATCTGTGCTGTATCACTTTTATTATATCAACATCCCTCCCATAATGAGAGAACTTGATTAAATGCAGCACTCATGCTATGGTCTTCCAAAGTTACTGTATCAGTGTCTTTCATTATGTTTAGTGTCCACACATGAGCCATAGCCAAAATTATAGGTTCAGAAATGAATGATATGTGATTCAATTTTCACACACATCCATAGATGGACTTCACAGAGCACCATTAGTAGCACCAGCTGTAATGCACCCATTACTAGGTCAGCAGCTAACAAAACAAAAAGCTAAAGTCAAAACTGCGAAGTGTTTTAAAAATATTTCCAACAAACTAGCACATTGTTTTCCTTTTCAGAGTGACACTGATAGCCCTTCCTCAACTGGGTTGATAACGTGAGAACACATGACACTTGGCAGTCATATCTTACAGAATAGTCTATAGGAGCCATTTCTCAAGTTTTATTGCAGGCAAAATGGCTAGGTGGGAGTTCTGAGACAAACTGAAACTTCCTGAGAACGTGATGTACACTAGAGTGCATATGTAATTGCAAGTGAATTATTTGCCCCATCATTTTCCAGAGATTTTGTGATGATGTGTATGTTATCCATGAGTAACCTGCTTGTCAGAAATCCAAATTAATGTTCAAGACTAGGGAGCTTTACATTTTATTTTGAAAAATGGTGTTCAGGATTTAAATTCAATACAGGGGCTATATTTATCCAAAAACAGATTACTGAATGTATGAGTTGCATTTAGCAGGATAACAGTATCTTGGACTACCATCCTTAACCGGACAGATCATTTATCTTTCCAATATTGTGAAACTCTTGCTCTTGCAACTCTGCAGAGAACATCACAAATCTGGTCAAAGATAAACATTGTTCCTTTTCATTTATTCTTTCCCACCCCCTTTCCTGCTTTGTTGGCTCTAAACAGGACTTGAAAAACAGCGGACGGCTGAGACAAACATTTTTCTTCCTTCCTTGTTGTCGAATCTGGAAAAAGTTCCCAGCTTCCTGTCATGAATAACTTTCTTTGACATGGCTGGGCCTTTCAAACAATATTAAAAAAGGAGTGAAAGGCATTTGTACTTCCTGCCTTGCTAATAAAGCAGCTAATATAACTAGACTTGCTTTCCTTTGGGACATTCAGTGTTCAGCCCTGAAGCTGAGTAAATGGAATATTGTTTTCCTTGATCTTACAGGTATATGTTTAGGAATAAAAAACTGGTGCCCACTGTTTTTGAAACAAGGGAGATGAACTAAATAACCACTGTTGCCTGATATCAATATATTTTGCATTACAGAAAAAGAAAGCAGTTGCCTTTCCATCCTATTTTCATAGCACAACACTTTACCAGAGACCAAGGTCCAATTCCCACAGCCGTCTGTAAGGAGTTTGTACTGTGCGGGTTTCCTCTGGGCGCTCCGGTTTCCTCCCGCAGTTCGTACTGTTTGGTAGGTTAACTGGTTACTGTAAATTGTCCTATACTTAGGCTAGGGTTAAGTCGGGGGCTGCTGGCCCCTGTTCCACGCTGTATCTCAATCAATCAATAAATAAATAGATAGATAAATAGAAGTAATCTTTAAATACTACAAATCTGTCATGTGGAAATAGTGCTTGCTAATTGGCAAATAATACTAATTTAATAGATTCTGTAATAAGTTCACCTGGAGGTTTTATGTAATTCCATGTAAATAGGTAGGTTTACCTTTAAAATAACTGGCAGATGATCTCAAATGGGTTCATTCCATTTGTTACTTGTTTTACAGCCTAACATTTTAAAAAATCTATTTCAATACAACGAGGCTTCAATTTTTAAATAATGATCATAAGATAACTTTTTATTACATATTTAATTTTGTGAGTGTATCAGTTCCTACAATTCAAATAGAATCCTGCCTGCTGCTCGTTGAACTGTATTTTGAATGGTGTTTGGACAAAAAAGTGAATTATTTGTTGTTATCTGTTAATGACTGAACTAAGAAATTGCTCCTAATAACTGAAATAACATATTTTTGGGGGGACATTTTGTTAAAGTCTCAATTTCAGATACTTGAAAAAAAGGGTTTAATTAATGGATGTCAAATATGTTGATGCAGTTAGAAGCTCTTTGTGACCCTGCTGTACATAGTAACTTTAAAAGCATGATTGTGGATGTGCTTTTTTTAAAGCTGATTTGCACATCTGCTTATAATTTTTTTTCATTTTCCGTAAGTAAACAGTTAATACTAGAAAATTAGATGTGTTAATGCCCAAAGTCTTCACAGTCTTTGAGCTGTTGGAGCTACTATAGCCTGAACCAAAGTACTTTCTTTCTTCTACCAGGAAGGAAATTTTTGTTGCGATATGCCTCTATTACTTCCCCTGCAACATCCGCATATTATAAACTTACCGAGACAGATTTTGGACTCCCAACCCTTTTCTAATTAAGTAGAGTATCATTTCACTTGTGTGTATGTTGCCCCTAAACTGCCATAGGAAATATTAGTCATCTCTTAATGCTTTAAAAACAGTTTCATTTGCACTGCAGTATTCAATAGAACTTCCTCTCATTGCTGGATTTGCTAGATCAAAGATAAACTCTGTGCTCAGCAAACCAAAACAAGACATTAATTTTCTTTGACTAAACTGATGTGGCAGCTAGTTCTATGGAGTTTGTCTCATGCAGAAAAAGTTTTTAGTGATCCTTCTCTTCCTTGTGTGTGTATGTATGCTTTACATAAATAGATTCACATAAGTATAAGCACACACTTTCATATAATATCTGGTTTATGGGTTCCAGGTTATTTGGAATAGAATGAAAGCTTATGGTACATCCTGCCTTTTCTTTTGTACTCCGCCAGCAAGCATCTAAGCCAGGAATTTCCCTTCTTAGGGGCAGGGCTCCCTCCACTGTTCTTAAATAAAGACTCTTAAGTGTCATGGGATTATATCTGAGCTGCTTTGTGCCATGACTATTTGAATGTGGATTACAAGATGCATTATTTCTCATAAGCAGACATGCAAGGCTTTATATGCTTTATGTATTGATTATTTTGAAGATCTCGGATTAAAATTGAAAATAGCAAATCATTAAAACTAGTGTTAAAACACTGTACATTGCACATACAGTCCTCTATGTAGCAGGTAAGATTTTAAGAGTCCATTATTAAAGATAAGGTTTTGGGGTACTTGGAAGAACATGATAAGTTAGGCCAGAGTCAGCATGATTTCCTTAATGAGAGATCTTGCCTGACAAATACGTTGGAATTCTTTGAGGAAGTAACAAGTAGGATAGACAAAGGAGAGTCAGTGGTTGTTGTTTACTTGGATTTTCAGACAAAGTGCGACGCATGAGGCTGCAAAGCATAATGGGAGCCCTGGTTTTACAGGAAGGTTACTTGCATGGATAGAAGATTAGCTGATTGGCAGAAGGCAGAGTAAGAATAAAAGGCAGACCTTTTCCCTTTGTCTGCCAGTGACTTGTAGTGTCCCACAGGTGTTGGTTTTGGGTCCATAACTTTTCATGTTATATGTTATTGATCAGGATGATGGAACTGATGGATTTCTGGCCAAGTTTATGAATGATACAAAGATAGGATCACAGAACTTTTCAATATTATTAGGAATCACTGTTCAATCTAAATTGCATCCATTTTTTTCAGTTTTATATTACAAACCAAAGTAAAGTCATTTAGCTCATTCTGCTTTTGCCAACTGTAGAACAGCCTAACTGACCACAATGTTCATCGCCAATACACAGTGAATTTTTCTCATCTAGATTTTATTCATTCAAATAAAAGTAGGATCAACCAGGATAGGTCTTAGACAGTGAATGGTAGGCACTGAGCAGTGTGTAGATCAAAGAAATACAGCTCCATCATTCATTGTAAGTGGCGTCACAGCTACATAGGGTCATAAAGTAAGCTTTTGGCATATTGACTTCCATAAATCAAAGTATTGAGTATAGGAGATGGGATGTTATGTTGAAGTTGTATAAGATGTTGGTGAGACCTAATTTGGAGTGTTGACAACGCTTCTCCCTATAGATGCTGCCTGGCCTGCTGTGTTCCACCAGCATTTTGTGTGTGTTGCTTGAATTTCCAGCATCTGCGGATTTCCGTGTGTTTGGAGTATTGTGTGCAGTTTTGGTCACCTACCTACAGGAAGGATGTAAATAAGGTTGAAGGAGTACAGAGAAAATTTACAAGTATGTTGCCAGGTCTGGAGGACCTGAGTTATAAGGAAAGATTGAATAGGTTAGGACTTTATTCCTTAGACTGTAGAAGATTGATAAGAGATTTGATAGAGGTATTCAAAGTTATGGGAGATATAGATAGGGTAAATGCATGCAGGCTTTTTTCACTGAGGTTGGGTGGGACTACAGCTAGAGGTCATGGGTTAAGGGTAAAAGGTAAAAAGATTAAGGCAAACATGAAACGAAACTTCTTCACTAAGAAGGTCGTGAGAGTATGGAATGAACTGCCAGCACAATTGGTGTATGCGAGCTTGTTTTCAGCGTTTAAGGAAAGTTTGGATAGGTACATGTATGGAGGGCTTTGGTTGAAAGGAGTAGGCAATTTAAATGGTTTAGCATGGACTATATGGGCTGAAGGGACTTTTCTATGACTCAGTGTCTCTACCATTAGACTTGCTTCCAGCACACTTTTAGCCAGTCTGCTTCAGATCTCAAAAATACTGCATTTTTACTTTTACTCATACTGGTGTGCTTAATTTGTGCCTCACCTTAGATTTTTGTCCTCTCCTATTGAAAACAGTTTTCCTTATTTACTTCTAAAAAAAACTAACAATTTGTGATCTTTGAGTTAGTTCTCTATATTTTTCCTTAATTTTGCTACTTTGTGGAGAAAGGATTTTTCCCAAATTTTCCGTGCAACTAAAGTTGCTCGTCTGGAAAAGCTCTTCTGTATTCTCTCTAAGGCTTTGCGCATTTTCTAAAGTGCTATACACAAAATTATACCACAGTGCTTGTAGCTGAGGCACAACCAATGTTTCTTTATACTCTGTCAATAAATGCCAAAAATGCTATCTGTTTCTGTTTTAAGTAGTCTATCATTTTGAAATTGGTAAATTGTTCGTTGTTGTGTACAGTACACGTACCGAGGTTGAGGTAAGAGAATGTAGAATAAAGTGTTACATTGACAAGGACAGCGCAGTGCGGGCAGGCAATAAGGTACAAAGTCTTAATGAGCTAGATTGTGAGGTCAAGGGTTGATCACATTGTACTAGAGAACCAGTCTTATTACAGTAGGACAGAAGCTGTCCCTGAGCTGGTGGTGCATGCTTTCGGATTTTTGTATCTAATGCCTGATTTGGGGGGTGGGTGGGAGGATAGAGAACATCCAGGGTGAGTGGGGTTTTCAATTATGTTGGCTGTTTTACCAAGGCAGTGAGAAGTATGAGCCGAATCCATGGAGAGGAGACTGGTTTCCGTGATGTGCTAAGCTGATGTAATGTGCACAACTCTTTGCAATTTCTTGTGGACTTTGAATATACACACCACTTATTTATTCCTGAACCCCATGTAAATTTTTAAATTTACTTTCTATGACCTCACATTATTTTTCCTTATAACACATTTTAACACAATTTTCTGCTTCACTTTTCAACTGTGACTCCATTTCACTTACCCCTGTCCAATAGGAGTTTGAATTAGAACATACATACATAGATCAATAGAGCCACAGGGCTTTGAAGCCAGTCATGTCTGTGCTGACCATGATGCCTAATGCCATTTGTGGTCTGTTTCTCTTTATTCCCTGTCTATTCATGTGTCTGTCTAAATGGCATCTGAATGTTACTATCATATCTGCTTCTACCACCTTTCTTTGCAGTGCATTTTAAGCACCTACTACTCCGTGCAAAAAAAAAAAATTGCCTTGCAAACTTCTTTTAAACTTTCCCCCTCTCACTTTAACTCTGTCTCCTCTAGTATTTGGCTTTTCCACTCAGCGATAAAGACTTCGATTTCCTACCCTATCTTTGCTTCTCATAATCTTAGAAACGTAGAACATAGAAAACCTACAGCACAATACAGGCCCTTCAGCTGTGCTGAACATGTCCTTACCTTAGTAATTAGTAATAGGGTTATCAAATATACTTATATACTTCTATCAGGTCACTTTTACCCTGTAACATTCCAGAGAAAACAAACCACTTCTGCATTCTCTCCAAGGTCAACAAACTCATTCGTAAGGCCAGTGATGTTGTGGGGGTGGAACTGGACTCTCTGTCAGTGATGTCTGAAAAGAGGATGCTGTCCAAGTTGCATACCATCTTGGACAATGTCTCCCATCTACTCCATAATGTACTGGTTAGGCACAGGAGTACATTCAGCCAGAGACTCATTCCACCGAGATGCAACACTGAGCGTCATAGGAAGTCGTTCCCGCCTGTGGCCATCAAACTTTACGACTCCTCCCTCAGAGTGTCAGACACCCTGAGCCAATAGGCTGGTCCTGGACTTATTTCCAACTTGGAATAATTTACATTATTATTTATTTATGGTTTTATATTGCTATATTTCTACACTATTCTTGGTTGGTGCGACTGTAACGAAACCCAATTTCCCTCGGGATCAATAAAGTATGTCTGTCTGTCTGTCTGTCTCTGCATCTTTCCTGTAGAACAGTATCTGAAACAAGTGCAATTAAGCACAACATAACTTGTTAATTTTTGCATTCAGTGCCCTAATCAATTAAGGCAAGCTTGCCGTAGACTTCCTTTACAATCCTATCCATCTGTTTTACCACTTCCGAGGAGCGATGAACACGCACCCCATTGTCCCTCAATCAATATGCATCATTTCTCCAGAGGGTTTTCCCATTTGCTGTACATGTTCCTCTTGCATTTGACCACCTGGAGTTCCTAACCTAATACAGTGAATTCCAGTTAGTTGGGATACATAGGAACCAGTATTTTTGGCCCAATTAGCTGAAGTTTCATGGAAATAGTTAAAAAAAGGTTTAGAAAAGACAAAACTACTGTTTAACTGAATAACAATTGATGTCTTTAAATGAAATACAGAGCAAATTAGAACACTACCAATACTACTGCTGTAGTATAAAACTGTGTATTAGTTCCTAATAGCTATCATTGGAGGGATTATCCAGTGTTCTTTTGAAGAACACTAAATGATTAAATGAACAAAATCAGCGCAAACACCTAGTACAGATAATGAATTACCATCGTACACTGCTTTCGATGATTGCATTCTCCAAATATTCTTTTTCTTTGTAACATGATGATTGTCGTTACCTTAAATTCTTCGTAGTGTCTAACTTGTTGAAGTAGTGAAATCATTTCATTTTCACTCACAGCCATTTCTGGCATCTCCAAGCCTGAATGCTCGAAATCGCAGAGAGTAAAGCAGTTCCAAATTGTCTTACTGCTTATTTCTTGCCAGCCATTAGTGACAAAAATCACTGCTTTTTGAACACAAACACAAGCAACTGATGTTGTTTAAGGACAGTTCACTCAAAACATGATGCAATGCCCAATGGCCACACAAGTGTATGTGACTGGTGTTAGTTAGAAGCGGATCAGCAACAGTTTCCTGTCCCAATTAAGCAGCCTAGTGTCTGAAATAAACAAAGGAAATTCCAGCTATTTTCTTGGATTTGTTTTTGTTCTTTAAGAGTTGTCCTTAATAAGCGGCTGCCCCCAGTTAACTGGGTTCTGTTGGGTTTCTTTGTTTTGTGGCTGCCTGTAAAGAGACAAATCTCAAGGTTGTATATAGCATCACACACAAGATGCTGGAGGAACTCAGCAGGCATGCAGCATCTATGAAAAAGAGTAAACAGTTGATGTTTCAGGCCACAACCCTTCATCAGGTCCTGATGAACCAGAAGTATTCTTTATTCTATGGTAATTTACTCTGTCTTTTGTGTAAGTTCTTTCTTCTCTGCAGTGCTACATCTTAGTGTCCCAACACCTGCCAAGTTATTCCAAACGAGTCATTGACCTCTTGAGGACTTTGGCCCCAGCTCTGCTGAATGCAATGTACACTGATTCCTCCTGTCCCAGAAGTAATCCCAAGTTTCAAGGAATCTTAAGCCCTCATTCCTGCTACTTTTATCTGGCCATGTTAGCTTGTTCTATTCTGCTAACCTCATTTTTACCTGGGTGGTACTGGAAATAATCTGGAAATACCACATTTCAGTTACTGCTTTTTACTATTCCTCTATAATTCCTGACATGTAGTTTTCTGTTGTTCTCTTTCTGCCCCATTCTGCATTTGATTGTTGTAAATACGAGCTTCAATTATGACTTTGCATTTCCTCATTAAACTTACATCAGTATATAGAAGCTTTAATAATGTAATGTTCTTTAAAAAAATACTGGCTTTTGCCAATTTTTTAAAAAAAATTGTTATTAGCACCTGAGGCAAGCTACTGAGGTTAAAATTTGAATACCAACTAACATGCTAAAACATATTTGATGATTTCTTGCATCACTTTACTTCAAGGCAAGGAATAACAGGTAAAAACTGGGAAACAAGCCAGTTTAATGACTTAAGCAAAACTATCCTGTATTAGCATAAGCAATAGAGTAAACCACATCAATGATAAACAAAGAGATTGAAAGCCAGTAATCTAACATCAGCATTCTAATAAAACATCATCCTTTGGCAAATGTGCAGTTTATGACATTGTTCATTTGTTATGTGCCGTGTTGTATGACGTTGGTGATCATGGGCTTTACATGACCCACGATTGTTGTCAGTAAATTTTTCTACAGAAGTTGTTTGCCATTGCCCTCTTCTGGGTGGTGTCTTCACTAGACAGGCCACCCCGGCCATTGCCACTACTCTTTAGAGATTGTAAGCCTGGCATTGGTGGTCTCATCACCAGCTGCTCATATGACCACCCACGTGACCCTGATTGGGGGCTAAGCAAGTGATACACTTTGCCCAAGGGTGACTTGCAGGCTAGTGGAGAGGAGGAGCACCTTACACCTCCTTTGGTAGAGATGCATCTCCTCACAGCACATAATGAATGAACAAACTATTGAAATATAAAAGCTAGTATACAAGTGTAGCAAATGCTCAGGAATGCTGGCTTTCATTTCTTGGACTATGGACCATAAAAGGAGGGGTAGGGTCATATCTCCACCCCACCACCCATTATGAAGTCACTCAGTTTAATTGGAATACTGTCTGTTTGTAATATGATTTACTATATACAGAGTAGTTCTTTATTAAAATATGCTTTTTAGAAACAGCTCCTTCTATAGTGTAAATCCACATGGGGAAAAAAAGTGATTGGATTATGCTGCATTTGCTGATTACAGGAGAGAGTGTGAAAAAGAAATCCCATTTGGGTTGGTGAGAAATTTAGAAAACTAATCAATGTTTCTGCTCTGGTTAGCTATCCAGGAATATGCTGGATTGTGTAATTATGTGGTCAGGTTGGGAAAACTGTGGGATGATGCTTTCTGAGTCAAATGGCCTACCTACACCAACTCTCTCTAAGCATGTGAAACATGATTTAATGATTGTGGTCAAAATAAGTGCACTGGTTTACACTTAAAACGAGGTAAATGCAGTTGCCTGGGGAAAGAGAGTGAGCATTCGTCCAGAGATAAAGAATAACAAAGATAATGATATAAAACTTGTTTACTACCATGAATTGTGATAAACTAAGTCTTTGTACCATGTGCTCTGGAATTGGAGCAAAACTCATGTAGTCAATGATGTAATTACTAATGCGCAAAAGATCAAAATTTTAACATGAAGTGTAATCCACTACCATAGTTTGCTTTCTTTTACAAATTCTTCAGAGAATAATAATTATTGAATTCTTATTATCAATACAGTATCTAACAAAGAATGATTCCAAAATTGAAAGCGGAAGAGCAATATCCAATGTCGTCAAGGAAAATGAGAATCATGCATATTTATAACTTTTTCCATTAGGTTTCCCTTTGTTGCCATGAGTTACATGTGTTTCTATTGTGCTATCATTTATGAGATCCAACTTTGACATCGGAAATGTTTGAATGCATGGCCACATTTTCTTCTGCAGCCCAAGTTTCATTGTTAAATTTTGTACCCTAAAGACTTCCACTTCATTCGCCTTGGCCACAAGTAAAGTAGAGGAAGATCAGAAATGCTGCAGTAATTTTGCTTGAAAGTATGGAAGTAGAAAAACCAACTCGTAACTATAAACAGTAATTTTGTTTTGCATTATCAGGAGATTCGTCCTTACATAAAGCCATAGTGAAATAAAGCGGAAGAGAAAATAAGTCTTCAGTCATTTACAGTAGCTTAAAAACAATTGAATGTTTGGTCATCGAGGATCAGATTTATTCACCATATACATTTACATGTATTAGGAATTTGCTGTGATAAGTTGGCATAGCATGCAACAAAAACATCATTCAGCAATTATAAAGAATAAAAGTTTATATAAAATATTAAAGGTTAAAGAACAGATATGGAATAGCATGCATAAATACATAAATACCAGCATGTGTTTACAATGTAAGCAGCATTATAAGAAGTGGTTTTAAGTGTTTCCAGTGCAGTGCAGTGGTGGGAGTACTAGTTAGAGGGGAGTGGGGTTGGGGGCTAACTGAAATGGGTGATCATATTAACGTCCTGGGGAAGAAACTTTTAAGCTGCAGTGGTCCAGTATTAGAGACGTGGTGAAAAGGAGTAAAATGTGATTGAAAGTAAATGATGAAATATATCCCAATAGGTCACAACTCATGGTGGAAGAGGAAATTACACTGGCTTTGGAAAGATGTTGGAGCAGTAAAGCTACTTTATGTACATGGACAATAGTGCTTTGTTTAATACCTCAGGGCAAAAGTGAGTTAGAACACACCTATTGGTAGGGTCGCTCTATTAGGCTTTAAAGACCGCTCTTAGATGAAAGGTTAGCATTTTTTCAAGAAGATGGTGCCGTTAAGTGAAGATTCTTTATGTGCAGCTCCAATAGAAATCATCAGATATTTCTATTTGAACTCCATAGTCGCAGCCATGGGTACCATTTTAAAACATTTATTGATACTCAAAATCGAGAAATGTTGAATGGCAGACTTGGGTCATGAGTGTAGTTCCCCTTTAAGAAAATGGAATCAGGGTTGCTGTGCAGGTCTACAGGTGTGATTTAAATGCAGAGCTCTGAGACTTACACTCTCGACAAACCTGCTGGCAAATGGGAAATAAGCTGACCTCAGAGAAAGATTGCTGTCGAACCAAGGGAACCAATACACTTGCCCAATTTTATACCACCATCAAAACACTTATCCTACCATCCCACAGCCACACTTTGGAAAGTCAAATAAGAGTAGTTCTGCTCCAATTTTATACATGTTTTGAAAGGGAGAATCTGTGCGAATCCCTGCAGCATCTGGTGACCGTGATCTCTGTCTTGGAGGCTAATGTTAGAACAGTTTTCAAGGGGGTGAGTCCCTGCAAGGTATCAGGCCCTAATGATAGGGATCTGAAAACCAGTGCCAACCATCTGGTGGGAGAGTTCAAGGACATCGTCAAACTCTGACTGCTGTAGTCAGAGGTTCCCATCTGCTTCAAAGGGTGACAATAAACTAGAGCCCAAGCAGGGCAGGGTGAGTTGCCTCAACAACTATCGTCCAGTGGGACTCAAATCTACTATGATGAAGTGCTTTGAGAAGTTATTCTTGGCTAGAATCAACTCCTGCCTGAGAAAAGACCCAGACTGCAGCAATTTACCTATTGTCGCAATAGGTTTACAGCGATGCAGTCTCTCTGCTGGCTCTCCACTCAGCCTTGGATCACCTGGATAATAGTAATACCTATGTCAGGCTGCTGTATATTGATCACAGCTCAACATTCAACACAGTCATACCCTTGGTTCTAATCAACAAGCTCCAAAATCTAGGCCTCTGTACCTCCCTCTGCAAATGGATCGTTGATTTCCTCATAGACCGTGCTCTGTGTGGATTGGAACTAACATCTCCTCCTTGCTGACAGTCAACACTGATGCACCTCAAGGATGCATGCTTAGCACACTGCTCTACTCTCTCTATAGACTGTGTGGCTGAGTACTGCTGAATCACCATCTGTAAAATTGCTGACGACACAACTATTGTTGGCAGAATTTCAGGAGTGAGGCATACAAGAGTGAGATAGATCAGTTTGTTGAGTGGTGTCACAGCAACAACATTGCACTCAACATCATTAAGACCAAGGAATTGATTGTGGACTTCACGAAAGGTAAGTCAAGGGAACACACACCAGTTCTCATCGAGGGATCAGAAGTGGAGAGGCTGAGCAGTTTCAAGTTCCTGGGTGTCAATTTCTGTGGATCTATCACAGGCTCAACATATTGATGCAATTACAAAGAAGGCACAACAGCGGCTATATTTCATTAGGAGTTTGAGGAGAATCGTTGTGTCACCAAAGACATGCAGATTTCTACAAATCAGCCAGAGAGAGCATTCTAACTGCATCACCATCTGGTATGGAGAGGCCACTGCACAGGATCGGAAAAAATTGCAGAGAATTTAAACTTAGCCATCATGGGCACTAGCCTTCCCCCATCCAGGACACCTTCAAAAGGCAATGCCTGAAAATGAATTGATAAAGTACAGCTTTGTTACTCTCAGTTTTGATTAGGGAGAAAGGGTAAGTATGATTTTCCAATAATTTTACTTTAAAATATGAATGGTAGTTCTTCAATTATTATTGATGTAGTTGATATGAGTAAATAAGGATAAGGTAAATGTGGAACTACTGATTTTGTATCCACCGCATATAAAGAAGCATTATGTGTTAATGTAATACTAATATGACTTTGAATTTGATGTGTATGCTGTCAGAAGTTTCTCTTGCATATTAATAAAACTCTAAACCTTCATTTTTGTCTGCTTTGTCAAGGCATGCCAGCTTGCCTAATTCTTAATTATCCAAATGAAATGTGGATTCTATGTGTTTAATCCAGTGTAGATGCTTAATAATTTTGATGTCGTTTATTATGTTGAATTTCTATTGGTAAGTCACCACTAAGAACTCCAAAATAAGAATCGTACTTACAAGCTGTGCATTGATCTGCATGTAAGCATGTATAGCCTTTTGACTTGTGTTATTGCTCTAATATTTCTCTGAACTTTGAGGAGACTTTATGCAAGTCCTTGAATCTTTCCTCTGTCTGGCCAATGATCTGTTCCTAGACAGATACTGAGGGCTTAAAATAGAGTATCTTGAGCTGCACAACCTAGCTGACTGAGTGTACTCAAGCCTCGATATTGAAGACATTGGTCTGGGAGAGAACACTGGCAGTGGTTCATATGTCCTAGTGAATTGGGCAGATTTTGTGGAAGCAACGTTGGTTGTATTTTTCCAATGAATTGGTATGCCTGCAAGGGATATCCTGGGTTTCTGGAGTATATAGGATGGCAGGGATCATTGGTTTATGCCAGCTGGAAACCTTAATTTTAAAATACCCTTTTGTTCAATTTTCCCAAGGCAAAGCTATTGCACTGCAAATGGTGTGAGTCTCATCTCTGATGTCTTCCTTTGCTGAGAGGAGATTCCTAAAATATGGAATGTTTCCCAAGGTCTTTCCATGAAATTTTGATTGTCACAGAGCAGATTGGTGAAGGATTTTTCCATGCAGATATTTAGTTTAAGGCCCATCCTCTGATGTGCTTTGGTGAAAGCAGTGATAGTGGTTTGGAGCTCTCAGCAGGCAGAGGCTACAAATGGCCTGACTTTTGTTGTAGTCAACAGAGAAACACTAGTTCTTGCCATGTTGCTACTCAGACCTTTGCAGACCTTAAAAATGGGATGCCCACTAATGGGGTGCTGATCCTTAGTATTTGTGAGCAGATAACATAGCACTGGCTCTTCAGTCACATTGGCACATTCTCACTTCACCAGGAAGAGTCTAAAAAAGAAGTAAAACAACAAGAAATATAAATAATGAAGGTTCTTGGCCCAAAACATCAATTTTTTAAATTCTCCTCCAGCATTTTGTGTGTGAAGCAACAAATATAAATAATGTTTGTATCATTTTAAGAGGCAAAATTAGAGATTGAGACTTAAAAACGATCTTTTTGTTAACAAAACTACAACATTAATTTCCAATGGAATTTGACTCTGCTGTTTTAATGATTTAGGGTCACAGTTTGTTCAGCAGTAAATATCACTTATTATGCCACTACAAACTCGCCCACTCTTTTGTACAGAAGCTATCTTTATTTCAGAACCATTGGATAATTAAATGAATGCCAGTCCTATGATTTAGATTTAGATTTTCTTGACAAAAATAGCAATAATGCATACTGGGTAAGAACATGATAGCTCTCATAGCTACTTCTGTGATTTTACACTTGGCAGCATGTGCACAGACATCCAGGGTTGTTTCAATGAGTGCTAATAATGCCACAGATAAAATTTTCTTTATAATGTAATAGTTTCAATAGAGAACAAAAATTATAATGATGCCAAGATTTCTTCCCATTTAAAAAAAAGACCTACTTTGGATTTGCAAAAAAAATTTGCATTTTCCCATTGGATAATGAAGATGTTTTGAGATAAAAGAACTTAGGTGCAAGATCAGCCATCTTCTTGAAAGGCAGAGCAGAAAGGCTGACTGCTGTTTTATACACTTATACTGTAGCTTTTGTTTTCTTATTTTTCAGGTATTTGCAATAATGATGAAAGCTGCTGACCTGGAGCAGAGAGTGGGACTATTAGCTGTCAATTCTAGGGCAAATGGAGTTAATGAACATCTTAACTGGTCTTGGGTGCCAATTATAAGTCCCCCGCAGGAAAATCCTGTTCCGCCAAGTACTTCCTTGGCTGATTTTGTATTTTCCCATCTCAAATGCCTCGCAATCATTGAGTGCTGCCAGCGTGTGGGTGTTTCATTGGAGATGCTCAACGACGTTAGCTGAACTGTTCCCCACAAAGGGAGAAGCAAAATATAGATCTTGATGGGAAATTGAGTCTACATCTGCAGATAGCTCTGATCAAAGAGTGTTTTAATCCTTTTGATGGTGTTGCCTGCAGTATGTGGAATTCATTTTAAAATTAGTGTGGTATGAGTTATAAAATGAGTGAATTAAAGCTAACATTTCCACAACCACTATGCTATATCATTGTTTAAACCATTAATATAGACAAACTTTTGCCACAGAGAATCTCAGAATGTGCCATGTAGCACAAGGTTCAGTATAATTATTCAGTGCATTTGCAGTTCTTATTGCATAGAATTGGCTTGTCCAAGTTCTGCTT
The DNA here is from genome assembly GCF_030144855.1 of Hypanus sabinus. Taxonomy (NCBI): domain Eukaryota; kingdom Metazoa; phylum Chordata; class Chondrichthyes; order Myliobatiformes; family Dasyatidae; genus Hypanus; species Hypanus sabinus. The sequence continues at coordinate 32,989,825 of NC_082715.1, forward strand.
TAGTATGTCATCATGTTCCCTTATTGTAATCTTAGACCCTCTTCGTTGATGTTTCTGTCAGACCCTGGCAGAAAACTACTAGTATGACCATTGGGTTGTACAGGGGTGTGTATAAAATACTGGCCATTGCATCACAGATTTACTTCATTGCATTTCAAATTTCCAGCTCTTTTAAATTAGGTACTAATTGGGTAGCTACTTCTTAGATGTTATTTCTTCATGTGTTTTTGCTGATTTTCTTAACTAGTTATCAAAGTTAATGAATGAAGTAATCAGTTGTTTGTTTTTTTTTCTCTCTCTGCCCATCACCCTGCCTGTACTTCATCTCCCTCTGGTGCTCCCCCCTCCCCCTTTCTTTCTCCCGAGGCCTCCCATCCCATGATCCTTTCCCTTCTCCAGCTCTGTATCACTTTTGCCAATCACCTTTCTAGCTCTTAGCTTCACCCCACCCCCTCCGGTCTTCTCCTATCATATCGCATTTCCCCTCCCCCCCACTACTTTCAAATCTCTTACTATCTTTCCTTTCAGTTAGTCCTGACGAAGGGTCTCGGCCTGAAACGTCGACAGCGCTTCTCCCTTTAGATGCCACCTGACCTGCTGCGTTCCACCAGCATTTTGTGTGTGTTGAATGAAGTAATCAGTTGGCTATCCACAATCTGTAATTTATTATCAGATCAAATGTTTTTTTTAAATAGCAGTCCAGATCAAGCCCACATTATTCCCTGACAAGTCCTAATGCCAATTGCTATTACTTCATGTACACGGTTCAGTTTGTTTTTGGTATTTCTCGGCATTCAACATTCAAATTTTCTTTCTTAAAGACCAGTACAGTTAAATATTGATATCATTGAAGTTTATACCTTAGCTTATTAGTTATGAATTTAAAACTCTTAAGTAACTGTAAAGGACAGCGATACAGCATACATAGTAATTATCCATGCATGGTTTATTGGTGTCTGTCAGCAGTAGTGGTTTTCACACCTTCATGTTGAAGATCTAGCTGAGATTGCTAAGGAATTTTTGCACAGATCTCTTAATATGTTTGTTTCCACATTCTAATACCTTTTAAAATGGCAGTTTATTTCTAGTGCAGTAACTTGTTCTCCGTGACACCATGAAATTACATAAGACAGAACATAACTGTGTTATAATAACACTTCCAACTTCTGGCCCATTCGTTGATTTGCAAATTTACAACATGAATTTCAAATTATAAAATAACCTCATTAGTGACAACAATAACAGAATTATGCAGCGATTCATAACTCATGTAATGTATTTGACTTGTGTATTTCAATATTTTTGTATTTAATGCTCATCTGTTGGTCAGAAGGCACAATCATTTCAATGTTAATGAGATTCTGCCCATGAGCATTTATTTCCCTTAATATATGCTTATCCGCTGCAGGTCATTATCAGTGTTGACTTCTTGGCAAGCATTTTCCTGATTGTTATTCTATTATTAAAATTACTCGAACATGGAACACCAGTTACTATCATTCTAGATATTAGTATCACTCAGCTTCAGCTTTAAGTGCAGAGGGAAAATAGCCAGTAAAAAGAGGTGAGAGGAAGGAATGGAGTTAGAGCTGGCTGGTGTTAGGTGAATCAAGGTGACAAGGGGTGATTGGCAGCTAGAGGAGGGAAGAGTGGAAATAGCCACAGAGGCTGGGAGGTGATAGATGGAGGCAACAAAGTGCTGCTAACCAGGGTATCTGATGGGTAAGAAAGGAGCATGGAACCAAATAAGGGAGGCTGGGTGGTAGAGGAGGATGTCAGTGTGATAAGCAAATGGAGAAAGAGGCTGGGTGATACGGAGCTGTAGGCTATTGTGCTGTATGTTTTCTATGTTTCTATCAAAAGAAAAGAGAAAAGGACAAGAAGGAGAGCATGTTACCTAAAATACAAGACTTTATTATTCACAAACACAGGAAAAACTGCTGCAGATGCTGAAATCTAGGCAGCACACAACAAAATGATAGAGCAGGTCAGGCTACAGAAAAGAGTGAACAGTTGATGTTTCAGGACTTTGGCCTACGATGTGTGTAATTAATTAAAGTAATGAAGCCTAATCCCTCCTACCTGTACATTGTCCATATCCCTCCTTTTTCTGCACATTAATGTATTTATCTTAAAGCCTTGTACTTGCCTGTTATATCTGCTTTCACCACCATTCCAGGCACCCACCACTCTGTATGAAATTAAACTTCTGATGCACATCTCCTTTGAACTCCCCCCCCCCCCTCACCTTAATGTGTACCTTCTAGAATCAGACAATTAAAAGCTCAGGGTACATTTATTAGCAAAGTATGTATGCGGTATACACCCCTGAAACTCGTCTTCCCCACAGCCAGTCACGAAACAGTTTGACCTCGGATAAAGGATCTCGGCCTGAAATGTCGACTGTAGCCTGTGATGTTGCCTAACCCACTGAGTTCTTCCAGTAGTTTGTTTTTTGACAAACTACTTGCAGTCTGAAAAATAGCACAAGGTCAGTCTAGCAAATTGTAAATGCCTTTGATAAGTATTTTAAAACAAATATTTCTAATTTTATAATTAAATAGGAACAGCTTCTTCCGCTCTGCCATCAGATTTCTAAATGGACAATGAACCCACGTACACTAAATTATTACTTTATTTTTCTTTTTTGCTCTCCTTTTGCACAATTTATTTTGTGTTTTTAAATTGCAATTTATAGTTTTTTATTATTATGTATTGCAATGTAAAACAAATTTCACGGTATACTGTACGTCAGTGATATTAAACCAGATTCCAATTCTGATTCATGTAGTTCTAAACAATTAGATGGATTTAGAATATTAGATTTACAACCAGAATGCCCATCTACATGGTTGGGCTGTTTTCCCATCAGATAGGTTAACTGAGGATGTGCAAATTGACGTCCGCTTTAGCGGAATGCAAGATTTTATTTTTGCATGCCAAATTACATAGAGTTGTATTCTCTTAATTGTATTTGTTGGATTCAGGGCAGAGGTTAGCTGGCTGGCCATGTATTCTGGATAAAGATTCTATCAGTTGTCTGCTCCTACTCCCCAATCCTGTAGTACCGTCCTATATGGTGCAATTGAGTCTACCCTGAATAGTTTCTTTCTTCTGATCAACAGATATGTGGTTGAAATTAATCTGTAATCAGATGAAACAAACTGCCCAATCTGCCTAACTAACAACAGAGCATGTTTTGAATATTGATAAATTACAGATCCTCTTGACAATAAAAGGTATAAAGCTTCAAAATGCATTTTTTCTAAAATGGAGTTTGTCCAAATACTTGATTACAGTGGTTCAGTACAGAAGGTATCGTTCACAGGTAAATGGTGCCTCTTAATTATCTAAGTCCAAATATCTCCCCTTTACTGTAGCCAAATGAAAATATATTAACAGAACAGGCAGAAATGAGATTACGAGGGATTAGGAGGGAATGTGAAAGTTCAATAAGTATTGTCAGAATTAAATTAAAATGTGTGATGCATACCTGTAAAATGTGGTTAATTGATTCTTTCGGAATATGATGCCAGTGAATTTAAGTTGCCTTTATGCATACACTAATATAAAGCTGTAGTTTTCAAGTTATATTAATACTTCCACCTCTCCCCACACTCTCTACCCTCCCCTTCCCGTTTTTTGAAATATACAGTGTAAGCAAGCTATTCATTTCTTAGCAGTTGCTTAAAAATCACAAAGTATTTTTGGTCTGTATGAAACTATTGTCATCTCTCTGAATACAGCCTGTTTTTTTTTGCCCCCTCTTAATAGAGTGCATACCGCATAACTGGAATGACGTTTCTGGCCTGCTGAAAACGGAAGGAACAAGAAGCTTGTTGTTAGTGAAACAAGGCTCTGCCAGTACAGTGTATACCTGTGTTTGTGTGTGTTGGGTGAGCAGTTGTGACAATTCACTGACCTGCACATTGCCATCAATCCCGTTTACTTGTCCAAATGTTTTAGTCAATTAAAGCCAGATGTTTGGTGTGTACATAGGTGGACAGAAGCACAGATTACTAGCCGCCACTTGTATCCATTTGTGTTATATTGATCAAACTGAATGAAATCATTGTTGCCCAAGTACTTGTAAGGAGTAATATTTTGCATTTGTACTCACTGTGTAAATCCTCATCCACATTAAGAATATTTGGGTACACAGCCAACAGGGTTGTGAAGCCAGTAGATTACTTTTATTCTAATTTAAATTCAAAATGTTTATTTCTGAATGATACTGTTTGATTTCTAAGTTCCCTACAATTACCCAACTGAAGAAATTACGTCAGGTTTATAAAATAAGTGACCAACTTTTGCATGATAATTTTTCTGTAATAAGGCAAAGTTAACTGTCTTAGTTAAGTGATCTGTCATTTTCAAGGAACTGTTGTCAAGTTTTTGCATTTTAAAGAGCATCTAGAAATATTAACAATCTGAAAGCCTCTTAGTTTTCCATATTTGCATGTGTAGACAATGAAAATGTTGAAATCAGTTTGCAAGGTCCACAAAGGTCAGGATTGTTTTAGAAGGCCATTGAAAAAAATGGGAATTAAATGTCTCATTGTCACCAAATGTATGTTGTTTTTTCCTTATTCTCATGTTTGTGAGTCCATACCTTTTCTACAAATTGCTGTTAAAATCCAGTGTGTAGAATTCAAACTTTTTAAATAAACTTTTGCAATTATCAAATGATTTATCTACAACTAGTATTTCATCATGGATCCTGAGAGAAGGAAGAATTCTCAACACCTTTATCTGTACACATTTGACTAAGTTGGTATTGGTGGGGTGGAAAACCTCAGATATATAGTTATCCCAACTCCTTGACAAACACAACAGCATAATGGGGGTGGGCAACAGCAAGTTTTGAAATTTTTTTTTATCAAAATTCAAGAAGTTAAAAATAAATTTATTCATTTTCTTGCAGGCATTCTCAGTGCAACAAAGAAATACAATAGAATCAAAAAATACACGGACAAGGACTGATAAACAACCAATGTGCAACCCATTAAAACGTAGAAATTTGTGTAAATCAATGCCTTGACATAAATAATGCCATATTAAAGTCATATCTTGGCACTTTAGATGGTCAACATTTTGGAGCCTGATCTTGGCATGTGGATGGTGGCAAGGTACCTAAGTGGTGGCCAACGCCAATGCAAGGAAGTGAGATGACCGAAAAAGAAAACCCTTGAGAAATAGTAAATTTCTAAAGGTCTTGCCTGTAGCTGCATTAGACATTGCAAGTCCAACCCTATTACCAACATGGCATTCCCTTTTCTTCGTTGTGGTGCTAGTAACAGAAGTTTCATACAAACAACTTTCACAGGGAAGACAGTTAAAGATTGCTTCTCTGACCTATCCTATCAATGGCTTTGGGCACCTGTATCAATTGTGGTTGATGACTTGATAATCACAATTTCTTACTCTCTGAATCCTACGATTATTGCCCAAACCACTGTTCCATACAATGTCTTATTGATTGAACAGCATGCCTTTCTTGATATAAGTTAATACCATGGATTTAAATAATTAGGTAGCACTTTCAATATGTCCAGATGACAGACGTAATTTGGAATAAAACAGAGAATAGTGATAGACTGAGGAAATCAATGGGGTCGGCATAAAATCATGACTTTGAGTAATATATCAGCCACACACAGTCTGGAATCATGGAGTGATAAATGGCTTAATCATTTTTGTGTTCCAAAGAAGGTGAAAAGTGGCAAATAAAATTTCATGCAAAAATAATGCAGTCGTGTACTTCAAAAGAAGAGACAATGTTATAAAGGTAACAATTCTCAAGGGAAGCTTAAGTTAACCATATAACCATATAACGATCACAGCACAGAAACAGGCCATCTTAGCCCTCCTAGTCCGTGCCGAACCCTTAATTTCACCTAGTCCCACCTACCCGCACTCAGCCCATAATCCTCCACTCCTTTCCTGTCCATATAAAGTTCAAGTTTATTGTTGTATAGAATGACCAAACAAAACAACATATATGACACACAGCATGTAGAACAGAGTTTTATAGAGATGCAGTATTACCTCACAGTTCTTGAACTCAATGCCCCAACTAATGAGGGCCAACAGACCATACGCCTTCTTAATGACCCTATGATCTTGTGCAAAAATTTCAAGGCAGCCAGGAACATTGACCTTAAGATTGCTCTGTTCTTCCATATTGCTAAGAAACCTGTCATTCACCCTGTACTCTGCCTTCAAGTTTGAGCTTCTAAAGTGAATCATTTCACACTTTACTGGATTGAACTCCATTTGCTACTTTTCAGCCCAGCTCTGTATCCTGTCAATGTAACCCATGACAACCTTCTACGCTCTCCACAACACTACCAACATTTGTGTTATCTGCAGAAATACAAATAAAAAAACTCATCCTTCCACTTCCTCATCATTTATATAAATCACAAATAGCAGAGATCCCAGAACAGATCCACTCATCATGGCCATCCAGACAGAATGTGCTTAATCTACTACCACTCTCTGTGGGCAAGCCAATTTTGAATCTACGCAACCAAATTTCACTGGACCCCATGTCTCCTGACTTTCTAAATAAGCCTGCCAGAGTGAACCTTGTTGAGTGCCCTACTAAAATCCATTCACAACACATGTACAGCTTTATATTCATCAATTTGTTTTGCCACTTCCTCCAAGAAGTCAATCAGGCTCATGAGGCATGATTTGCCCCTCACAAAGTCATTCTTATATCCCTCATCAGACCATGCTTCTCTAAATGCCCATAAATCCTGTCTCTAAGGATTTTCTTCAATAGTTTAATTATTTATTTATTGAGGTACAGTGTGGAATGTGCTCTTCTAGCCCTTCGACCTGTGCTGCCTAGTAACCTCCCTCCTCCCCCATTTAACCCTAGCCTAATCACAAGACAATTTACAATGACCAATTAACCTACCAACTTTGGGCTGTGGGAGGAAACTGGAGGAAACACGTGTTCATGGGGAGAACATACAAACTCCAGCTAGAATTGGACCTGGGTCGCCAGCACACTAAAGCATTGTGCTAACCACTACACTACTGTATGAGTCATTGGAAAAAGCATGTGAGATCATTTGCTTTATTAATAAAAGATAAGGACATAACAAAAGGGTTAATATAATAAGATATTGTGGCCAGCTCCGGTTCCAACACTTCTGAAAGAAAATGAAGACTTAAGGTGGCTGAGAGATGATTCATTAAAATAGTTTCAAATAAATCTGAAGAATCTGGATTGTTCTCCTTGGAGAAGAGGTGGTTAACGGAAGTCACAGTTGGTATTTTATAAGGGTGAAGGGTCAAGACAGATTGGACACTTTCTCATTTGTGGAAGGTCCAGAACCGCAGAAGACAGAGTTGTGAAGAAGTAAGTAGTTCCCATTAAGAAAGACTTACCTAACAGGATGGTGGAGGCACATTGAGTTGTGGTTATCAAGGGAGAAACAGTCCCCAGCAGCAGCAGCAGCAAGGCCTTAAGTGAAATGAGAAAAATTAAATAAAATTAAAAAGTAAAACTGTTCAAAGCGAACAAAATACAACAGCTAAATAATTGAAAAAAAATTATTGAAATACAAATAACTAAATATTGTTACCTTTCTTCTCCACAGCCATACAATCCCCATTGAAAGCAATCAGCTCCAGCAACCTCCAGTCCAACCTGATACCGGATCCAAGAGCACACACCCCAGTGTAAATACTGCAATTTCATAACAAGTTCCTGCTCTGCTGTTGGATTCCATGCGTGTCCCACAGCGGCAGTGCAGTGTAGCTGGGAAATCACACAGCTCGCCCAGTGAGTTTAAGACTTCCTCATTTGTGTGGGAGTTCTGAAACTTGGCAGAACTTACACTGAGAAATGCCTGCAGTTCCATACAGAATTGCCAGCAAAAGCCAAGCCAATATTTTTGCCAGAAGTAAACATGGTCCTATTAGCTGTTCTTGAAAAAATTCCCAGTCCTATTTTGTTCAAAGTAAATAGTTCATCCAATCAAAGCTATTGACACCCCATAAGCAATCATCACAAAGTTAGTTCAGTAACTCATATCCTGATTGGTTAACATAGTTCATTGATATATTAATCTTTTCCTGATGTTACGAGAAGCTCCCAATCACGCCAGTTTCCAGGATTTAGTTGCTCAAACTCTCCAGAGTATGGATAGCTGACATGGCCCCCTTTAAGGGTTCAGGACAGTCCCACTAATTGGCAATCATGTTTGGATGGGAAGAATTGAGTATTTAAAGAGGACCTAAACTGAGATTCAGTGTTCAATTAAAAGCCTAACTAGAGATATTGTCCAGCGTTTCATCTATGTTCTGTTCTCATTCCAGCTTTATACCGCATCTCGATTCCAGCCTCGGATACTCCAGCACTTGGGTCCAAATTGTCCTCGTCAAGGTATCTCCTCACAGTACGATTGAGCCGACGTAGATCCTGTGGAGTATCAAGAGTCTACCATCTCCTGTGACGAGAGGATTTCCAGACAGAATCTGGAGATACACGACCTCCAGGCCTCTGTGTACCAGCTATCACAACGAGGATGCCAGAGTCGCTCAAGTGAGGCTGTCACTCGCTTTGTGAAGCCGGTACACGTTCCAACCCCAAAGAGATTTAATGGAGACCCAGGCTTTTGCTGTGGCTTCCTCATTCAATGCTCATTGATGTTCAAACTCCAGCCGACCCTGTTCCCTTCAGAGCATGGAAAAGTGGCCTTCATGGTCTCTGTCCTGACGGAGTGAGCCCTCGCCTGGGCCACCGCCCATTGGGACCGAAGATTGGAGATCTGTGTGTATTCAGAGGAATTCATGGCCACTATGAGAAAGATATTCTATCATCCCTCTGAGCTAACAGAGGCTCAGACATTCTGATGAAGCTGCATCAGGGAATTCGGTCAGCGGCCAACTATGCATTGAGTTTCCATCTTTGGCACAAGAGAGTGGTTGGTATGGAGAAGCCTTTGCCACACTATACAGCCACGGACACCAGGATGAACAAAAGGGTGCCCTCATCTTGGGAGTTCTGATCAACCAGTCCATCTGCCTTGACAATCATCTGGCAGAGTATAAGAGGCCATCCCACCCCGATCTCGGATCATGCCCAGCCCATCTCCTGCTCGGGACTCCGTCAGACGTCTGAAGCTGCAGCTGCCTGGAGAACTGCTAAGACTGTCCAGTACCGGGAGGACTGTGATGGTAACAGCCACTACACCCAATCCCATGAATTCTGGTTTCGTGCTGAAGGCGGAGTTCGTGTGGGGTAAAGACTTGAGGCAGGTGGAAGCTTTTGTGGACTCTGGGGCAGTGGGTAATTTTCTGGATGTAGGGACTGCTGGCTGGAATGACACTGCTGGGAGAGCTGAATGAGTCCATATCCTCAACTGTCTTGGATGGCTGGTCACTAGGTTCTGGGCAGATCCGGCAATAGACTGTGGTTTTGTGGTTTTGCAGTTGAGGAGGAAGGATTATCTAGAGGATAGTAGTTTCTACATCATTGACTCACTACTCATACTACTGATCCTCGGGTACTCTTGACTGACCCAGCATACCCATCCATAGTCTGGAGGAAGGGGAGAATCATTGCTTGGCCCAGTTATTGTAAGAGGTCGTATTTGCAGCATAGTCTTCAGAACCTTAGACTCTCCTGAAGCCAACAACCAGCAAGGGGACGGACCAGTGTGAGGTAACCTGAAGGCTAAGGATTCCATCCGCCCGGTCCTGTCTAAAGGGAAGACTCCTATATGAAGATCCTTGAAACCTCTACCCAGGAAGGCAAGGACCATCTGTAATACCTTGCTGCCATTGTCTGAGGATACAGACTAGGATTTGGGGTGTGATTTAGCCACTGTTTCTGCGCGTGGATTCTGTGAACCTAGGGAGGAGACTCTGAGGTCTGTCAATTCACCCCTGCCACCTAAGAAGCCTCAGGAGTCATGCTCAAAGAAAGGTCCAGAGGAGCCTGCAACAGCCAAACCAGTTCAAATCCCTTACATCTACAAGGACTTGGAGGAGGTCTGCAGCAAGCAAAAGGCCTCGACTCTTCCACTGCACAGACCCTACGACTGTGCTGTAACCTGCTGCCTGGTATTTGTCCTCCATGGGGAAGATTGTACACACTATCAGACCCAGAGAGACACGCAATGGAAGAGTATATAAAGGAGTTTCTTGCCACGGGCTTCATTCAGCCCTCTATCTCACTAGCAGGCGCAGGCTTCTTTATCATACAAAACAAAAGTGGGAGCCTGTGGCCATGCATTGATTATAGGGATTAAACCGCATAGCGGCCAAGAATCGTTAGCCACTCATGAATATGGCCTTGAGTTGCACCAAGGGGTGAGAGTATTCACAAAGCTCGATCTGCAATTTGGTCCTTATAAAGGAGGGTGAAGAGTGGAGAGCTGCATTCAATACACCAACAGGGCACTATGATTACCTGGTTATATCCTTCAGTGTTGTGAATGCTCCAGCAGTCTTTCAGACCTTTTTTAATGATGTTCTCAGAGATACTCTCCATAAGTACGCTTTTGTCTATGAACGTTTGTACTTGGATGATATCTTAATATTCTCGAAGTCCATGGAGGAGCACATCAACCATGAAAGAGATATCCTTAACAGCCCTCTAGACCATGGACTTTATGTTAAGCTGGAAAAGTCTGAATTTCATGCAAAACCATTTCATTTTTGGGTTTCATGATCTCAAGATGGACCCTACCAAGATCCAGGCAGTCAGAGATTGGCCACAACCATCCAATGTCAAACAAGTCTAACAATTTCTGGGACTGGGGAACTTCTACCAGAAGTTCATCAAAAAGTTCAGCTCAGTGGCAGCTCTGCTGATGGCACTAACTAAGAAATCCATGAGCCCTTTTGTCAGGACCACTGAAGTGGAGACCGCTTTTGCAGAGCATAAATAGCGGTTCATATCAGCTCCCATTTTGGTTCCTCCTAACCTGGACCTTCCCCTCATCATGGAGGTGGATGTCTCAGACATCAGAGTGAGTGCAGCGGTGTCTCAACAATCACCCTTGAACAGCAAACTGCACCCATGTGCATTCTTCTCCAGGCAGCTATCCGTGGCAGAGATAAGTTACAGTTAAGTTAGCCTTGAAGAAATGATGTCACTGGCTAGGGGGGGCCAAGAATCCTTTTAACATTTGGACAGACCACAAGATCCTGGCTTATATTCAGGAGGCCAAGAGGCAGAATTCCAGGCAGACCAGGTGGTCTTCGTTCTTTAGCTGCTTTAATTTCATCCTGACCTATCAACTGGGGTCAAAGAACCAGAAACCAGATGCCTTGTCCCATCAGTTTGACGAATTAGAACAAAAAGAGCAGCCCGCCACCATTTGCCCCAAGCCAAGGCGCTAGCTCCAATTCGCCAATTTATAGTAATTTATAATAAATAGTATGCACAACAGGACAGTCAATGTAAAATAGAAATACAATTGTATCACTAATTAATCAGTCTGATGGGCTGGTGGAAGAAGCTATCTCGGAGCCTGTTGATCCTGGTTTTAATGCTACAGTACCGCTTCCCAGATGGTAGCAGCTGTAACAGTTTGTGGTTGGGGTGACTGAGGTCCCCAATGATCCTTCAGGCCCTTTCTACACATCCATCTTTGTAAATGCCCTGAATAGTGGGACGATCACATCTGCAGATGCACTGGACTGTCCAAGCAGTCATTCTCTAATCCTGGATAAAAATGGATATCTTCCTTTCTGGGAGAATACCAATGCTCGATGCTTTTCGCTAACCAAATGATAGGCAAAAGAGAGCAAAAAGCTACAGTTTCAAAATACTATTATGATGAAAAATAAATAGAATATATCTAAGAGAGAAGAACACCGCTATATTCCATTGACATTGTTGTCTGGTTCTCTAGCTTCTAGCGGGCTAGATTGTCATTGTATCCCCAATCAGATGATTCTGTGGGTCACAAACACTTTTTGCTCTGTGGGTAAAGCTGAAGTTTTATTAAAATCGTAAATACTGAAGTAATATTAATGAAAAAAAAATTGTTCACTGATGGTTTAAATGTTTTTGTTTCATACCATGGTACCATATTTGCTAATTCAGTACCACAAACGTACAGAGGTTCCATAAACATTTTATGATTTCCTGTTAGAATCATCCAGAACAGTTGTATATGAACACCCTTCAAATTCCTTTTGAGTCAGAAGTTTAGAAACCAACATTAAAATTCAAAAAGAGTGAGACTTTAGGCAAATATTTCCTCAAGTTATCATGATCCATCATCAACATGTTCTCTCTCCATCATTGTACCTTTTCTATGCTTCGTTAAGTTTTTTGTCTGTTATTTAACTGGTCTATTTTTATGAAGTGTTGTGCCTGATGTATTCCTAAATGCTAAATTGGAGTCACACAAATCTTTTCAAGACTGTGAGCTGTGATGGCCTCTTGGATGGGTGTCCAGTTATCTTTTGACAACCCCATGCTCTGCCAAATCTGACTTTGGACTCCAGCTTTGAGAAGAAATCCTTGATGGCAGAGATTCTGGCTGCATGTGTTATTGACCAGGATGCTAATGGAACACTTTTCTCATATATGAACCGTTAGCAAGAATCAAACTTGTAGAACTATCAGAATCAGAATCAGGTTTATTATCACCAGCATGTGACATGACATTTGTTAACTTAGCAGCAGCAGTTCAATGCAATACATAATCTAGCAGAGAGAGAAAAAAATAATAAAATAAAACATAATAAATAAACAAGTAAATCAATTATGTATATTGAATAGATTATTTTAAAAATGTGCAGAAACAGAAATACTGTATATTAAAAAAGTGAGGTAGTGCCCAAAGCTTCAAAGTCCATTTAGGAATCGGATGGCAGAGGAGAAGAAGCTGTTCCTGAATCACTGAGTGTGTGCCTTCAGGCTTCTGTACCTCCTACCTGATAGTAACAGTGAGAAAAGGACATTATTAAGGTGCTGGAGGTCCTTAATAATGGATGCTGCCTTTCTAAGACACCGCTTCCTAAAGATGTCCTGGGTACACTGTTGGCTAGTACCCAGGATGGAGTTCTCTAGATTTACAACCTTCTGCAGCTTCTTGCAGTCCTGTGCAGTAGCCCCTCTGTACCAGACTGCAATGCAACCTGTCAGAATGCTCTCCACAGTAAAACTATAGAAGTTTTTGAGTGTATTTGTTGACATGCCAAATCTCTTCAAACTCCTAATAAAGTATTGCCACTGTCTTGTCTTCTTTATAACTACATCAATATGTTGGGACCAGGTTAGATCCTCAGAGATCTTGACATCCAGGAATTTGAAACTGTTCACTCTCTCCACTTCTGATCCTCCTATGAGGATTGGTATGTGTTCCTTTTTCTTACCCTTCCTGAAGTCCACAATCAGCTCTTTCGTCTTACTGATATTGAGTGCCAGGTTGTTGCTGCAGCACTATTCCACTAGTTGGCATATCTCACTCCTGTACGCCCTCTCATCACCACCTGAGATTCTACCAACAATGGTTGTATTATCAGCAAATTTATAGATAGTATTTGAGCTATGCCTAGCCACACAGTCATGTGTATATAGAGAGTAGAGCAGTGGGCTAAGCACACGCCCCTGAGGTGCGCCAGTGTTGATCATCAGTGAGGAGGATATGTTATCACCAATCCGCACAGACTGTGATCTCCCAGTTAGGAAATCGAGGATCCAATTGTAGACAGAGGTACAGAGGCCCAGGTTCTGCAACTTCTCAATCAGGATAGTGGGAGTGATGGTATTAAATGGTGAGCTATAGTCGATGAACAGCATCCTGACGTAGGTGTTTGTGTTGTCCAGGTGGTCTAAAGCCGTGTGGAGAGCCATTGAGATTGTCTGCCATTGACCTATTGTGGCGATAGGCAAATTGCAATGGGTCCAGGTCCTTGCTGAGGCAGGAGTTCAGCCTAGTCATGACCAATCTCTCAAAGCATTTCATCACTGTCGATGTGAATGCTACCTGGCGACAGTCATTGAGGCAGCCCACATTATTCTTCTCAGACGCTGGCATGGAATAGCACAGTAGGCATTCTTGATGGTGGTGTAACAATGGTCCAGTGTGCTGTGTCCGTCCTCTGGTGGTGCAAGTGATCTGTTGATGGTAATTGCTTAGTGATTTTTTTTCAGACTGGTCTTGTTAAAATCTCCCAAAGTGATGGTGAAAGCATTAGGATGCACTGTTTCGTGCATGTTGATCCCATTGCTCAGATCATCTAAAGCCTGCTTGACATTGGCCTGTGGAATGTAAACTGCTACCAGAATGACCCCAGAGAATTCCCATGGTAAGTAAAAAGGACACTTAACTGCTAGATATTCCAGTTTTGGAGAGCAGAATTGGGACAGCACTGATATATTTGTGCACCAAGAAGTGTTGATCATGAGGCATACTCCTTCACCTCTGCTTTTGAGAGACTCTATAGATCTATCCTGATGGTGTGTAGTAAACCCCTCGATCTGAATCGCTGCATCTGGTCCGGAAGGGGTTAACCAGGATTCTGTGAAACAAAGGACAAGGAATTAACATTAGAGGTCCTTAGTTCTCGAAAGGAAGCCAAATTATTTAATACATTATTTTAAAAATAGCAGGAATCCTGTGCAAAAGTAGAACAGAGAAAAAAAACTGACATTGCTGATTAAAGAGCAGGAGCCCTTATCAAACAACTTCTAAAGGAACAGAACAAGTAAAGCTATGTCCTGTTCCTTTAAATCTGTGTTAATGGGGAGAAATTTTACAAAATTGGCAGCATAGGTCAACTATGGGGAAGTTACAAGTAAATTTCTTAAATTTAAATTTCTTGTTACCCTCTTAAACTACATTGCAATTAAAATATTCAAGGAACTGCCAAGCTGATTAAATATAGTAATTGAATAAATAACTGGTTTAGTTCCTACTGCAGATGTCCACTGGAACTGCAGTAAAATGCAATATATTCTATTATTAATCCAAATCAGAGATCATGGTGCTATAGGGCAGTATGGTCCATGAGGAGGCTAGAGACTGGAACGTTCTGAAAAGCCTAGTGTTACGTACCCCGTAACTGGGTGTCTTACCAGCAAAGATAGAAGTGTCCGTTGGAGTCTGGTACTATTTTCAAAACAGTGTTTATTAGTAAAATATACAAATCAATATTAACAATGCAAATATACAGATAATACACATTAGCAATAACTAAACCTAAAAGTGTGGGTGTAATAATAATCAATAATAAACAAGCTCTATCGTTGTCTAGGGGATAAGGAATTATCATGGGAAAGTATAAAGTTCAGATCAGTTCATGTAGGCTGAGGTAGTTGTTGGTTCTTTTGTTGTAATCATTGGAGGGAGAGAGAGAGAGAGAGAGAGAGAGCGGGGGCAAACAAACAGTGACAGCTACAGTCATTCAAACCTTCCTTTACGTTCTTGATCCGTCGATGTGTTGTTGTGGCCATTCAGGTATGACCCCTCTGTCCTTTAGCTAGACCGTTCTTCTTATGGTGGACTCGTCACCTAGGCAAGGGTGGACACACACACACAAGCCCCCACCGGCCTCGCTTTAAACATTGTGAGTTAAAATTGACCAATCCTTTGTTCGGTCTCTGATGCCCCCACACTTTCACATGGGTTCCAACACTCAAGCAGTGCTCACTAGTGTGTCTCCTGGTGTGTCTGAGGGGTGTCTCCCCAGACCTCACTTTTATCCCTACTCACAGGGTCTCAGGTGTCAATCAGTTTTGAATGGCTTAGCCCATCAAACCAGCCACTCCGGCTGTCCACTGAGGAATTTTAATGAACAGAATAGTACCAAGTAAACAGCCCTCTCCCGAGCCGTGAGTCTTACAGGAGTCATAATATGGTCTCGCTCCCCCGGTGCTATCTCACCCTTGTCTGAAGCAAATGTTCCAGTCCACTGGAACTGCAGTAAAATGCAATATATTCTGTTATTCAAAACAAATGTTTTGTTCCATCTCTTTCTCTCTCATTAGCAGCCTGGCAACAGTAATGGTTTGTAACTCTCCCTGGGGAGGGGGACATGGGCAACCTTCGTAACACTAGGAACGACCGACTGTAATAAGACTGCATAACATGTCACACCTACTCTTTGGATCCCACCCAATCATTGCTTTCCCTCCACCAATCGATTAATATGTTTGACGATCTACAGAGTGTAAGAAATTTGGGATCTGTTCACCAAACACAGCAAAGGCAATAACTTCAAAAAAAAACAATGAAAAATACTGCAGATACAGCAAATCTAAAATGCCTGGGGAGAAGGCAGGAGAATGGGGTTAAGAGGAATAACAAAATCAACCATAATGGAATAGCAGAGCAATGGGCCGAATGGCTCCTAGGTCTTATGGTCTAAAACAGAAATTTGTGGAAATACTCAGCAGGGCAGGCTGTGTCTTGTGAGTGGATCCTTTGTCAGAACTGGGAAGGAGAAATGAAGCTTGTTAAGTTGCAGAACAGGTGGAGAGTGTCTATGACTAGGTAAAACCAGAATGACCCTGGGAAAAAGAGGTGGGAAAAAGCTGTAGACAAGGTTATCTGGTCAGTGAGTGAATGGGAGTAGCTGGAGCAGGAGAACATGGGTACAACAGGAAGAGGTGCCTGATAGGTCAGACTGGGCATCTTTTCTACTCTCAGAGAAAAAGGAAGAAAAGGGGGCTGGGAAAGCTAAAGCAAGTATCACAGATGGATCACTGACGCAGGCCAAGAAATCAAGTTAGCTGAAACTATCGCACTGAATATTAAATCCAGAAGGTTGCAATGTGCCCCGAGAGCTGATGTGGTGCTGTTCCTCAAGCTTGCTTTGGGCCTCATCGTAACTGTACCAGGGGTGTTGGATGAGGAATTAACATGGCGGGCAACAGAAAACTAAGAGTTAGCCCTGGACTGCACAATGTCCTACAAAATAATCATCCAATCGGCTTTTGGTTTCTTCAATGCAGAGGGAACAACACAGTGTGCTCTGGAAAAAGTGCAAGTAGACTGCTTCATCTGGAAAGATTGTTTAAGTCCCTGGATGGAAAGAAAGGATGAAGGTACATGTTGCATCACTGGCAGTTGCAAGGAAAGGAGTCATGAGGGGAATGTTTAGTAGAAACAGAAGAGAGGACAAGGGAATTGTCCCCTTGAGATGCTGAAAGTGGAGGAAAGGAGATGTGTGTCTTTGAAAATGTGAAGAATGATCTGTTGAAAGTGGAGGCTGGTGGGGTGGAAGGTGAGGACCAGGGAAATCTTTTCCTTGTTCTGTGAGGTGAGAGCAGAGACACATGGTCAAAGGCTTTGTTAACAATGGTAGAGGGGAAGCCACGGTTCAGAAAGAAGACACTGCAGAGAGAAAGAGGAACTGAGAGAATAGAGAGAGTCAGGGTAGAATGAAGAGTAGTTGAGACAGCTGTGGAAGTCAGCATTTTAAGCAGTAGTCTATCTCCTGAGATGGAGACACAGATATCCAAAATAAAAAGGGAATGTTCAGGGATTAATGAGGGTGAAGGTGGGAAAAGGAAGCAAATTGGCAACATCAGCAATGAGATTATCGAGTTCTATGTGAGCACAGGAGGCCACACTAATGAAGTTAACAGTGTACTGGTAAATTATTTGGAAGAACGGGCCTAGCTAGGACTGAAAACAAAAATGTTTCACATATTCAACAAAAATACAAGCATGGTTTGACCCCATGAAGTGTCGAGAGTGGTAGCTTTGATCTGCAGAATGCAGGTAGAGTTAAAGGAGAAATTGTTCAATGTGAGAATAATTTCTGGCAGGCAAATGAGTGTGTTAAGGTTATAAGGCAATAATTAATTAGTGTTCCACAAGGCTCCACAAGCTGCCAAATGACAGGAACAGTCAATTGGCTTGTTACTGGTCATTTTTATGTTCATGTTATTTCTACATATTTTAAGGAGTCGCACCATCTTACTTCACAAAACTGCAATAAATTATAATTGTATCTGTGAATCAACAAGTTTTTGCTGAAAATATCATTAGCAGTAACGTTTGAAAAATAATCCACTTAATAAAACACTTTGATATCAGCTTAAGTTACGTCTGAAATGTATTTCAGCAGTTTATAATTAGTTTCCTCCACCTCCTGAAAGATCTTAATGTTTATGGTGCTCCTAATGAAAGTTATGTATTTTGAATTGGTCCAAACTTTCTTACATTATTACCTCTGATTAAGCAAACTGCTATCATAGCTCTTTGTGAAGCTGGTCAACCTCTGATGAACTCAGGCCACCAAGTGATAGCATTAGTTCTCTGTAATAACATGAGGGTTCCTTTATCATCACATTATGTGTTTAACACAGAAAAATGATACTTTAAATCTGGTTTTGAAAGACAAGTTAACCGTCATCTAATTAGGGCTATTACTAGCCTGAATTTTGTAGTTGGAATAATGGCAGAACAACCCACATTAGTAAATGGGGAAACGGAGAGAAAATTGAAGATTTCAGTATAATGTATTTTGACTCAGAAATGCAGTGATAGAGTGGTGATTCAGAATGACACCAGAGGCTGTCCACATGCGACTCTCTTGTCCATTCTTCCCCCCATCCCTTCCCACCGATCTCCCTCCTGACACTTATCCTTGTAAGTCGAACAAATGTTACACCTACCCTTGCACTTCCTCCCTCACCACCATTCAGGGCCCCAGGCGGTCCTTCCAGGTGAGGTGACACTTCACCTGTGAGTCAGCTGGTGTGGTATACTGCGTCCGGTGCTCCCACTGCGGCCTTTTATATATTGGTGAGACCCGACGCAGACTGGGAGACTGTTTCGCTGAACACCTATGCTCTGTCCGTCAGGGAAAGCAGGATCTCCCAGTAGCCACATATTTTAATTCCACGTCCCATTCCCATTCTGATATGTCAATCCATGGCCTCCTCTTCTGTCGCGATGAAGCCACACTCAGGTTGGAGGAACGACACCTTATATTCCGTGTGGGTAGCCTCCAACCTGATGGCATGAACATTGATTCCTCTCACTTCCATTAAAGCCCCTCCTCCCCTTCTTACCCCATCCCCTATTTATTATTCCCCCCTTTTTTCCCTCTCTCTGTCCCTCTCACAATCACTCCTTGCCTGCTCTCCATCTTACTCTGCTGCTCCCCTCCCCCTTTCTTTCTCCCTAGTCCTCCCGTCCCATGATCCTCTCCCTTCTCCAGCTCTGTATCCCTTTTCCCAATCAACTTTACAGCTCTTAGCTTCATCCCTCCCCCTCCGGTTTTCTCCTATCATTTCAGATCTCCCTCCCCCTCCCACTTTCAAATCTCTTACCATCTCTTCTTTCACTTAGTCCTGACGAAGGGTCTCGGGCCGAGTTGTCGACAGCGCTTCTCCCTATAGATGCTGCCTGGCCTGCTGCGTTCCACCAGCATTTTGTGTGTGTTGTTAGAATGCTGACGTGTCTGTCCAGTTATGAGCTGCAGTGTGAAGTTAAACCACTTATGCAGCGAGGGAGCTAACAAGAAGATCATCGTCTTCATTAGAGAAGGTTCAATATCTGAATTCTAATGATGAGGTATGTTCAGTGAGAAATCCCAAGTTCCATCTTAGTTTCCTTCTCAGATCCCCAACATCACAAAAGCCATCTTCCAGCCAATTTGATTCATTCCAAGAAGTGACCTAGGGCAGTGGATATGGCTGAATTGATAGACTGGACAATATTCTCGCTATAGTAATGCAGACAGATGCATCAGAAATGGCTGCTTTTCTAACCAAACTGCCTTAGTTCAATGGCACCTGTGGAAAATTGCCCATGTTCTGTGATGGAAAATAAAGAACATATTCATTCCAGCTCAAACAGCAGCAAAATGATTGAAAATGTCATCAGCAGTGCTACCAAATGGCACTTATTCATCAATCACCCACTCTCAATGTGCAGTTGATGTTCCATCAGGACCAGCTGGTTTCAGATTTCATCATGGCCTTGATCCAAAGAGCTGAAATACTTGGGTAAGGTGATAGTAACTATCCTTGACATAAAAGCAACATTTGACCAAGTGTGGTGATATGAAGGAGTCCTGGCAACTCTGCAATCTATGGACAGAGTGTTGCAATGGTTGAAGTTCGGTCTGGTTTAGCTTTCAACCTGATGGCATCATCATCAACTTTTCAACCTCCAGTAATTTCCCACCCCTCCCTCATTCTCTCTTTTACCATTCCCCACTCTGGTTACCCTCTCATCCCTTCTTCTCACCTTCCTCTGGTTTCCTTCTTCTTTCCCTTTCTTCCATGGTCTACTGTCCTTTCCTGTAAGATTTCTCCTTCTTCAGCCCATTACTGCTTCTACTTTTTCCCTTCTAACTTCCTTCTTCCCACCCACCTTAACCCTCACCTGGACCCACCTATTTCTTGCCAGCTTGTACTTCTTCCCCTCCTCCCCTACCTTACTATGGCTTCTGCCCCCTTCCGTTCTCGTCCTGATGAAAGGCCTCAGCCCAAAACAACAACTGTTTTTGCCCTCCATAGTTGCTGCCTGGCTTGCTGAATTCCTTCAACACTTTGTGCGAGTTGCCTAAAGGTTGAAGTCATATCTCACACAAAGGCAAATGGCCATGATTGTTGGGGTCCATCATCCTCATCCCAGATCATAATTGCAGGAACTGCTCTGGGTCGACAGCTATGTCATCAATAACTTTCTTTCCAACATAATGTCGGAAGTGGGAATGTTTACAAATGATTTCAATATTTTCAACTTCATTCACAACTTTTCCAAAAGTTTCCATGCCAATGTCCAGTAAAATCTATTCAACATTCAGGCTGATTGCATGTATTGCAAAAGTACCAGGCAGCAACCAAATGCAATAGGAGAGAATCTAACTACCATACTTTTGAAATTCAATGGCATTATCATCACCAAGCCCCACTCTGTGCCTCCACCACCACCATCAATATCATAGGACCCACCACTGACCAAAATCTCAACTGAAGCATCCACAGGAATAGGTACAACAGCAGGTCAGGGGTGGGGTATCTCAGAGTCAGAGACTCATACTCACCATGTTCACAGTGACCTTTTTGCCCAACGACAACCTATTGCTAATTTTATTATCCAGCATCTTCAATGCATTTTCTATTTATGTTCCAATGTAAAACATAGTATCTAACTTCACCACTTGCTCTGGCAGTGAGTTCCAGATGTCAGCATTCTCTGATTTAAAAAAACTTACCCCTCATATCCCCTTTAAAATTCCTTCCTCTCACATTAAACTTAAGTCCTCCTGATATGACACCCCTACCATGTCCGGCTCAACATTAACTAGGAATTCAACTGCATCAGCGTCATCAGTGCTGTATCTATGAGTGCGGGTCAGAGGCACAATGTCATGATTTACTTCCTGATTCCTTAATTTCTTTTGAAAGCCAAAAGGAACAACAGGAACGTGAAACAATACTCTTCACCTCTCTGGGTGGTGGCAGTTTCGAGGAATGACATAAAGCTCTCAGTAGGCCAATGTAAAGCTAACACTTGACTGAAACTCAATCCTCTATTGTCTACTCTAAGCATTTGTTCCTTCTCTATCTGCAGGTCATGACCACCCTGCATGCCATCAACTAAATATATCTCAGCAACTCATTAATACCTCTGAAGAAGCACTACAGGAACGTGTAACCTCTGCTTTCTTAAGGGACAAGAGCAGCATAGGAATGCCACACCTGCAGTTTTCCCTCCAATCCACACTAACCAGATTTGTTACTACCCCTTCATTGCCATTGGGTTTAATGCTAACTCGCTACTCAGGAGTGCCAGGGAGGTAACTTCACAGACACACGCAGCTCGCCACCACCTTTTCAAGTGCAGTTGGGGTCAGTCATTTATTACTAAAAACACCCACATCAACAATGTCTCATTCTCACTGGTATGGAGGCTTCAAAGCATGGCATCAGAATAAGCCACAGGTTGTTGTAGACTTCCCCCAGTTCCATTACCAGCAGTAGCACCCCGCCCACAATCAACATCTTTAGTTGGCAGTTCCTCAAGAATGTGGCATCCATCATTGGTCTCCCTTGCCATCCAGGGTATGACCTCTTCTCATTACTGCCATCAGGGAGGAGGCCTGAAGACCAACACTCAACATTCCAAGACAGCTTTATTCCCTCTGTCATCAGATTTCTGAATGATTCATGAACCATGGACACAACCTCACTAACTTTTTGCACTCTTTATTTTTAATATATTTCTTATTGTAACTTGTAGTATTCTTATTTATTGCACTACCGCAGAACAACAAAGTTCACAGTCGTAATAATTCTGATTCAGAGTTGGTTCTAGTGCCATGACCAGAAAACATCAAATATCTTTCATTTTGTCTGTGCTGTGGTAATTTACATCACTGCCTACCATAAATACTTTGATGCATTCTGATACTGGGAAGACATGCAAGAATTATTTGTGTACCTGACCTCATTCTAATCTAAAACAAAAGCTTTATACAATCACACCTTGACTTGGTTTATTATTCCGGTGTGGTTACTAATGCTCCTAAATGTCATTGTGACATGGCATGCCATTTCGGAGTGATGTGGTACAGTCTGTGGTTTTGAGTACAATTAGTTTTTGTTTAGCATGTGACTTTAATATTGCATGTTTTCTTAAGCAAAGCTTCTTTGTTGTCTGTCTTCCTTCTTGCACAATGGTTTTTGTAATACATTTATATTAACCACAATAATATCGACACTACACTTGCTTGTATTAGTTTGTGGAGTAGTTAATATTACTTGGCAGTCTAGAGCACAACAGGAGCTGTGTAGTGTGATTGCATCGTGTAACATTTAACTACTGGAACTAAAAGTAAGTTCATAAACATTCCGAAGAAAATTGGCACCATTTCCCTACCTCGGGTTACCTAAGAGAATATAAACTGCCAAGGATTTTTTTTTAAATTTTTACTTATTAAAAGCTACAGTATCACTTATTTCTGGCCTTGATACAAAATGCTCTGTTTTCTCACAGTTATAAATAGATTTGCAGAAAATAAATCATATAGTGCAGGAGACTGTAACCTTCAGATATGTATTACAGACGAAGCAATTAACTCGAAAGGGAATAAATAGACTTTGCAGCGCTACCAAATGAATGTTATGTAGTTCCTTTCTTTTTAAAAAAAACTGTGAATGCTTTAAAAGTAGGCCAAGCATTAAAAATATTTGGAGCTAAAAAGAAATTTTCCATAATTTCAAGGATTTAAAATAAAACAATGCTAGAGATTATTAGTTTTTTAATATCTGAAAGTAAAATAGAATTGATATTTGCTCGCAAATCTTCATTATAACATCACGGTCTATCTGGGAAAGCTGTCTTGAAAACCTAAGACAACAAAGAGGAAATTGGATTGTGTTCAATTCATGTACCAGTTTAATTGTAAAATTTTATATTTAAATAAGCCTAACTGAGCTGACTGACAGCTGTCATTTCTCTTTGTGTGATAGATTGCTTCCGATTTGACACTGAGCCCAGAGGTGGAGATTTGCTAAGCTGGAGAGAAAGTCAGATGAATTCACCTCCGGACCCTTGGCTTTATAACCTGTCTGTGCTGACAGGTGAAAGCAGGGAAATCATTTGTATATAAACATATCTCCAATAGAAATCAAAAAATTGCTGATGTTGGAAATCTGAAGCATTTGGTGCTGGTGATGCAAAAAGATGAAATAAATGAGAATGATTCTAGGAATTAAAGGGTTACCATATGAGGAACATCTGGCAGCTCTTGGGCTGTTTTCCCTGGAGTTCAGGAGAATGGGGAGGAATCTCATAGAAACATTCCAAATGTTAAAAGGCCTGAACAGATTGGATATGGCAAAATTATTTCCCATGGTAGGGGAGCCTAGGACAGAGGGCATGACTTCAGGATTGAAAGGCATCCATTTAGACCAGAGATGCGAAGAAATTACTTTAGTCAGAGGGTGGTAAATCTGTGGAATTTGTTGCCATGAATGGCTGTGGAGGCCAAGTCATTAGATGCATTTAAAACAGAGATAGATAGGTTCTTGATTAACCAGGGCATCAAAGGGTATGGGATGAAGTGCTGATGACTGGAAGAATTGGATCAGCCAATGTCTGCGGAGCAGACTTGATGGGCCGAATGTCCTACTTCTGCTCCTATATCTGATGGTTTAACTCATCAGAAAGGCTGTATCCATCCCTGGCTACAACCCGGACTCTTTTGAGTTTGTGGCGGGGGGGAAGTCACTAAACAAACTGCTATCCATTATGGACAATCTGGCACATCCTCTCCACGACCTACTGAGTAAGCAGTGGAGCACTCTTTCAAACAGACTCATTCAGCACCACTGTCAGAAAGATCGTTACAGAAAATCTTTCCTACCAAATGCAATAAGCACATACAACAGCTCATCTCTGTGCGACAGGGGAACATACATCATAGAACAATAGCAAATGAGAAAATATCTGTTCTATTATTTTGTACATTGTTATTGCACAGTATTGCACATTAGTAAATTGTTATTGTGTATATTATTATTCAGTACTTTATTATTAGTTATTATTACTTCATTTATCATAATGATTATTTTTATTGTTTATTATTGCTAAGTGTGTTTTTAAATGTTGCTTCTGTAACAAAATAATTTCCCACTCAGGATCAATAAAGTACTTATTATTATTACAAAGGTATTATTATAATATAAAGGGCTGAAAACAATCAGCAGGAGTAGTCCTGCTGATTGGGTGTGCTATCAACTCAATGCATTAAAGCATGCAAACGTGGTCAAAAAGTTCAGTTATGTTCAAACCAAATATCAGAATTGGGAATAAATGTGATCTAAGTGACTTTGACTGGTGCAACATAAGGTGGTTAGTGTATCTCAGAAACTGCTGATCTCCGGGAATTTTCACAAACAACAGTTTCTAGAGTTTTCAGTGAATGGCACGAGGAAGAAAAACAACCAGTGAGTGGCAGTTCTGTGGGCAAAAAAGCTTTGGTAATGAGAGGTCAGGGGAGAATGGTCAGACTGGTACAAGCTGACAGGAAGGCAACAGTAACTCAAATAATCATGCACTACCACAGTGCTCTACAAAAGAGCATCTTTAAATGCACAACACATTGAACCTTGAAGTGGATGGGCTACAACAGCAGACCATACTAGGTTCCACTCCTCTATCAAAGCAAGTGACTACTCAGTGTACATCCAATATTCACTATTAAAAAGTTACCCAAAAAAATCATAACAAATAGAAGCAGGAGGAGACCATGTAATTCCTGGTGCCTTTTTGAAAAGTCTGCTCTTCTACCTCAGCATATCACAGCATCAATTTGATATCCTGTATAACCATATAACAATTACAGCACGGAAACAGGCCATCTCGGCCCTTCTAGTCCATGCCGATGCTTACACTCACCTAGTCCCAGTGGCCCTCACTCAGCCCATAACCCTCCATTCCTTTCCTGTCCATATACATATCCAATTTTACTTTAAATAACAATACCGAACCTGCCTCTACCACTTCTACTGGAAGCTCGTTCCACACAGCTACCACTCTCTGAGTAAAGAAATTCGCCCTCGTGCTGCCCTTAAACTTTTGCCCCTTGACTCTCAACTCATGTCCTCTTGTTTGAATCTCCCCTACTCTCAATGGAAAAAGCCTATCCACATCAACTTGATCTATCCCCCTCATTATTTTAAATACCTCTATCAAGTCCCCCCTCAACCTTCTACGCTCCAAAGAATAAAGACCTAACTTGTTCAATCTTTCCCTGTAACTTAGGTGCTGAAACCCAGGTAACATTCTAGTAAACCTTCTCTGTACTCTCTCTATTTTGTTGATATCTTTCCTGTAATTTGGTGACCAGAACTGTACACAATACTCCAAATTCGTCTTACCAATGCCTTGTACAATTTTAACATTACATCCCAACTCCTATACTCAATGCTCTGATTTATAAAGACCAGCATACCAAAAGCTTTCTTCACCACCCTATCCACATGAGATTCCACCTTCAGGGAACTATGCACCATTATTCCTAGATCACTCTGTTCTACTGCATTCTTCAATGCCCTACCATTTACCATGTATGTCCTATTTGGATTATTCCCACCAAAATGTAGAACCTCACATTTATCAGCATTATACTCCATCTGCCATCGTTCAGCCCACTCTTCTAACTAGCTTAAATCTCTCTGTAAGCTTTGAAAACTTGCAAACTTTATCCACAACACCACCTACCTTAGTAGCATTTGCATACTTACTAATCCAATTTACCACCTCATCATCCAGATCATTAATGTATATTAATAGTATTAATTTTACAGTAATTTATTTTATATTTATAGTAATATTAATAATATTTTATAGTAATGTTTTAATATTAAATTTATTTTCAAAATATTACAGACTTACAGAGGCAACTAAAAAAGTCATTAAGAAAATAAAGATAGAATACAAAAGTTAGCCATTAATAGTAATCCTTTGATTACTGTGATAATTCTCGAGTAAGAGAATTCTAAAGATTCACAATTTTATAAGGAAATGTCTTCTTATTCCTGTTTTGAGAGGCCAAAACCTTGCTTTGAAATTATGAGTTCTGGTTCCAGATATTCCAGCCAGGAAACTTCCCAGGGGAAACATCAACTCTGTATCTACCCTGTCAAGTCCGATTAGAATTTTGTATATTATAATCAGAGATCTTCTTATTTTTCTAAACTTTAGCAAGTATAGACACAGTGTGCTTAATTTCTCATCCATGTGGCAATCCCACCTTGCCAGGAATTATGAACACAAGAGATTCCACAGATGCTGGAAATCTTGAGCAACACAGACAAGATGCCGGAGGAATATAGCAGGTCAGGCAGGGTCGATGAAGAGAAATGGTCAATGTTTTAGGCTGAGACCCTTCAACAGGACTGGAAAGGAAGGGGGCAGAATCTAGAATAAGATGGTGGGGAAGGAGTACAAGCTGGCAGGTGATAGGTGAGACTAGGTGAGGGGGAAGCTTGATGAATGGGGGAGAGTGATGAAGTAGGAAGCTGGGAGATAATAGTTGGAAGAGGCAAAAGGATGAAGAAGAGGGAATCTGATAGAAGAAAGTGGTCCATGGAAGAGAGAGAAGGAGAAGGAGACCCCCCCCCCCCTTCTTTAGGCAGGTGCTTTATACACAACGGTGCAGATGCAGTTTCACTGGGTCCCAAGTGGAGCAAGGCACCTTTGTGCTTGTATTCAAATAACTTTGCAGTTAGGACAACAAACCAACTGCTCCCTAACCATTGCACTTGCCAGCCAACTTTCAAGGGTGCACAAGGACACCCGGGTCCCTCTGAATATAAAGGCCTTTAATAAAAGTGGCCACCAACATAGCTTAAGGAATGATACTGCTGTCTATCTTGATAAAAATATTAAATACTTTTAATCAGAAAGTATTTTCAAATTCAGTTCCTGAGGGTAGATTTGGATAGCAAGGACTGTGCAAAAGACTTAGGTGCGCTTGATTTTTTTCACATTGTTTCAGATGGTATTGAGAAGGAGAAGCTACATTCAGATATTTTCAGTATTACAATGGAGTAAACGGTTCTTTCAGAGCCAAAAGAGAGGAGCTGGCCAGAATGGATTGGAAAAGAACACCAACAGGGACAACAGCTGAGCAGTAATGGCTGGAATTTCTGGAAGCAATTCCAAAGGCACAGGATATATGCATCCCAAAGAAAAGGAAGTATTCTAAAGGAAAGGTGACACTACCATGGGTAGCAGAAGTCAAAGCCAATATAAAAGCTAAAGAGAGGGCATATAATAGAGCAAAAGTTACTGGGAAGTTAGAGGTTTGGGAAGCTTTTAAAAACCAACAGAAGGCAACTAAAAAAGTCATTAAGAAGATAAGGATAAAATACAAAAGTAAGTTAGCCAGTAATATTAAAGAGGATACCAAAAGTTTCTCCAGGTACATAAAGTTTAAAAGTGAGGTGAGAGTGGATATCAGACTACTGGAAAACAAAGCTGGAGAGGCAGTAATGGGGTACAGCGAAATAGTGGGTGAACTGAATAAGTATTTTGCATCAGTCTTCACTGTGGAAGACACTAACAGTATGGTGGAAGTTCCAGATGTCAGGGTCAAGAAGTGTGTGAAGTTAGCATAACTTCATAGAAGAACCATGGGAAACTGCAAAGTCTGAAGGTAGACATGTCATCTGGACTATATGATGTACACCCCAGAGTTCTGAAAAAGGTGGCTGTGGAGATTGTGGAGGCATTAGTAATGATATTTCAAGAATCACTACATTCTGGAATGGTTCCGGAAGAATGGAAAATTGTAAATGTCACTGTACTCTTCAAGAAGGGAGAGAGCAGACAAAAGGGAACTATAGGACAATCAGTCTGACTTTATTGGGTGTGAAGATATTGGAGTCAATTATTAAGGATGAGGTCTCAGGGTACTTGGAGGAACATGATAAAATAGGCCATAGTCAGTATAGTTCACTCAAGGGAAAGTCTTGCCTGACAAATCTGTTAGAATTCTTTGAAGAAATAACAACCAGGATAGACAAAGGAGAATCAGTTGATGTTGTGTACATGGATTTTCAGAAGGCTTTTGACAAGGTGCCACACATGAGGCTGCTTAACAAGCTACAAGCCCATGGTATTCCAGGAAAGATTTGAGCATTTAATATTGGATAAACCAGTGGCTGATTGCAGGTGGCAAAGAGTGGGAATAAAGGGAGCCTTTTCTGGTTGGCTGCTGGTGATTAGTGGTGTTCCGCTGTGGTCTGTGTTGGAACTGATTCTTTTGACGTTATATGTCAATGATTTAAATGATGGATTTGGTGGCGTTGTGCAAAGTTTGCAGATGATATGAAGATGGGTGGAAGGACAGGTAGTTTTGAGGAAGTAGAGAGCTGGCAGAAGGACATAGGCAGATTGGGAGAATGGGCAAAGAAGTGGCAGATGCAATACATGTCAGGAATTGTTTGATTGTGTACTTTGGTGGAAGAAATTTTCTAAATAGAGAGAAAATACAAAAAACTGAGTTGCAGCCCTCGTGCAGGATTCACTAAAAGTTAATTTGCAGGCTGAGTATGTGGCGAGGAAGGCAAATGCAATGTTAGCATTCATTTCATGAGGACTAACAATATAAAAGCAAGGATGGAATGTTAAGACTTTATAAAGCACCAGTGAGGCTTCACTTGGGTATTGTGAGCAGTTTTAGACTCATTATCTTGGAAAGGATGTGCTGAAACTGGAAAGAGATTAAAGGAGGTTCACAAAATTGATCAAACACGAGGAAATGTGCAGATGCTGGAAATTCGAACAACACACACAAAATGCTGGTGGAACATAGCAGGCCAGGCAGCATTTATAAGGAGAAGCACTGTCTCAGCCCGAAACGTCGACAGTGCTTCTCCTCATAGATGCTGCCTGGCCTGCTGTGTTCCACCAGCATTTTGTGTGTGTTGTCACAAAAATGATTCCTGGTTTGAACAGCTGGCCATATGAAGAGAGTTTGATGGCTCTGGGCCCATATTCACTAGAATTCAGGAGAATGATGGGTGACCTCATTGAAATCTATTGAATGGCAAAAGGTCTTGATAAAGTGGATATGAAGAGGATGTTTCCTATGGTTACAGCCTCAGAATAGAGGGGTGTTCTTTTAGAACGGAGATGAGGAGGAATTCCTTTAGCCAGAGAGTGGTGAATCTGTGGAATTCTTTGCCACAGGCAGCTGTGGAGACCAAGTTTTTATGTATACTTAAGGCAGAGATTGATAGATTCTTGATTGGTCAGGGCATGAAGGGATATGGGGAGGAGGCGGGAGACTGGAGCTGAGAGGAAAATTGGATCTGCTGTGATGAAATAGTGGAGTAGACTCGATGGTCCAAATTGCTTGATTCTTCTCTTATATCTTATAGTCTTATGATATGTCCTCCACAGAGCCCTGATCTCAACATCATTGGTGCTCTCTGAGATTACTTGAAGAGACAGAAGCAAGCGAGAAGCCAAAGTCTGTGCAAGAGCTGTGGCAACTACTCCAAGATGCTTGGAACAGCCTACTAGAAGATTTTCTTCTAAAACTGCACAACACTGTCTGGAAGAGAATTAATACATTTTTAAAAGCAAGGGGAGGTCACACCAAATATTGATCTGATTAATTTTTTACTGTTTACTGTTTCCTACGGGAAATGTTTAGAATATTTAGAAATGTTTAATTTTGAAAGCATTTTGCTTTACTGAATTGTTTTACATGTGCCTACGATTTTGGCACAATACTGCATAAATGCATCTTCTGTGTTTCTGGGAATTTGAAATAAAAACAAAAAGTATTAGAAATGAATCAGACAGCATCTGTGGAAAGAGAAATAGACTTAATGTTTCAGGTCAAAAACAGTATTTCTCATTCTATAGATTTTTCCTAACTTTCCGATTGTTTCCAGTCTGAGAAATGACTTGGATCTGCTTCAATTTGCCTTCTGAAGCAACAGGTCCACAGCAGATGCCATTTCATTGGCTCTTCCCTCAACCCTGGAACATCTGGACAGCTAAGATTCATACATTAGGATGCTCTTTATCAACTACAGCCTGGCGTTCAGAATCATCATCACCCCAAAACTACAAACGTAATAAGTAAGTTTCAGACCTTGGCCTCAATACATCCTTGTGCAAATGGATCCTTGATTTCCTCGCTCGAAGACCCCAGTCAGTTCAGATTGGCAACAACATCTCGTCCACAATCTCCATCAGCACAGGTGCACCACAAGGCTGTGTGCTTAGCCCCCTGCTCTATTCACTTTACACTTATGATTGTGTGACTAAGCACAGCTCCAATGCACAACTCTATATTCAAGTTTGCTGATGACACTATTGTTGTAGGCTGAATCAAAAATGGTGATGAATCAGCATATGAGAGAGAGAGGGAAAATCAGACTGGAGTGGTGCCATAACAACAACCTCTTCCTTAATGTCAGTAACACCAAGGAGATGATTACTGACTTCAGGAGGAGGAAACCAGAGGTCCTTGAGCCAGTCCCCATCGGAGGATCAGAGATGGACAGGGTCAGCAACTTTAAATTCCTCAGCGTTATCATTTCAGATGATCTGTTCTGGGCCCAGCAAATAAGAACCATTATGAAGAAAGCACGGTACCACCTCTACTTCCTTAGGTGCTTGCAAACATTCACCATGACAACTAAAACTTTGAGCAACTTCTATAGATGTGTATTGGAGAGTACACTGACTGGCTGCATCACAGTCTGGTATGGAAACACCAATGCTTTTGAATGGAAAATGTTACAAAAAGTAGTAGATACAGCCCAGTCTATCATGGGTAAAACCCTCCCCATGATTGAGCACATCCGCATGGAGTGTTGTTGCAGGAAAACAGCATCCATCATCAAGGACTCCTACCACCCAGGGCATCCTCTCTTTGGCTGTTGCCATTGGAAAGAAGGTACTGGAGCCTCAGTACTCCGACCACAGGTTCAAGAATAGTTATTACCCCTCAACCATCAGGCTTTTGAACCAAAAGGGATAACTTCACTTAACCTTTCTTGCCTATCATTGAAAAGCCTATGGAGTCACTTTAAAGGACTCTTCATCTCACGTTCTCAATATTTGTTTATTTATTTATTATTAGTATGTGTTATTTTGTATTTACAGAATTTGTTATCTTTTACACACTGGCAGAATGCCCAAGTTGGAAGTGTCTTTCATTGATTCTGTTATGATTATTATTCTATTATGGATTTTTGAGTACGCCCCCAACAAAGTGAAGCTCGGGGTTCTATATGGTGACATATATGTAATTTGATAAAGCTTTAATTTGAGCTTTTTGAACTATTTTCTGTTTTTATTTCAGATCTTCCATGGATGTTAGAACAATCCACCGGGTGGTGGTGGGGATGGGCAGGGATAGGCTTGAATGATGCTTGAGCTGATGCCATGAACAACATTAAAAAAAATCACAAATTTTCTGAAGCGTATTCCTAATATCTCAATGGATTTTGGAAAAATAAATAATATCTTACTCAGTAAAGATTCCTTGAAAGATTAGAAAAGTAAAGATTGACAGAAAGTAGTGGATCAGCAAAACTGAATGTTGCTTAAAGGGCACCAGTAGAAATTTCACCTCTTTACTCAATTCCTCATTAAGAAGGCTATCAGTAGTGTTGTCTCCATACATCAGACCTATCAGACGCTGACATTCTTGCTTGATTGATTGTATATTAATGTATTCATTTAAATTGCATTGATGATTACACAGACTAGCTCTCCATATACCATATTCTTGACTGTGAATGTTTTAAGCATCAATGAAGAAGACGGACACCAGCATCATGAATTAACAGATCCGCGTAGATAAACAAAGCTTTATGGCCACTAGCTCAAGAGCGAACTATGCCCATGACTGATCAGACCGGAGAGAGCGCACCCATGATGGCACAGAGAACTTTCAATCTCATCAAGATTGCAGAGAAGCACCAAAAAAAAAGACAAAAGGAGGCAACAGCTTCCTTTACCACTTACCATCCGCCCATCAAGCTGCTGCTATCCCAAACTAGACTCATCTGTCACTTTAGAACTCAAGGAAATGTAATTGGACCAAACTGTCCTCAACCCTGCCTAAGAAGATGAGTAAACAATGAAGAACAAACAAAGTATGTTAACATATGCTCCAATTAACAGAAATCAGAATTTGCTGGGTCCCAAGATACACAGCCCCACTTAGTACAGGATAAAATCATACATCTACCATCCAAAACTGACATGGTTCTAAAATTAAAATAATAGAAACATCGAAAATCTAAGGACAATACCGGCCCTTCTGCCCACAAAGTTGTGCCAAACTCATCCTTACCTTAGAAATTACTAGGCTTACCTATAGCCCTCTATTTTACTAAGCTCCATGTACCTATCCAAAAGTCTCTTAAAATACCCTATCGTATCCACCTCCACCACCGTTGCCGACAGCCCATTCCACTCACTCTTTGAGTAAAAAACTTAATGTATGCATTGGCTCCTTATACGCTCGCAAACCTTATCAATTGCATTTGGAGCCTGGTTCAGATTATTGTTGTAAAATGTGCGGGTAATATAATTATAGGGGTGTGCCACTTTAAGAACCATAGCATGTGGCCAAGTGGTTTTTGTGTATTTAGAGAAAGAATTCCAGAAAGTCTTGCTGTGCAGAAAAGCTAACAACCCATGTTTCTCTGCAAATTCTTTTGTCCATTAAAGCATGTCGTTAATTTAAATTACAGCTATCCTCTACTATTTTAATGAGTGCATTCCTTGAACTCCTGTAACTAGGTTTTTTAGTGGTGTTGACTTCCTAACCTCCTCTGGAGATATCAGTGGAACAGATCTCCACCTTATGTTGACTGCTTCTTGAGCCTAATACTCCAGTTTTTATCTCAAGTCTAATTCCTGTGGTCAGTGAAGCAACCCCTTAACAAACTTTGACACATATTGAATAACTGCCTCTATCTGGCAGGATGACCTAAACTTTTACTCTTAGCTCTTTTCCCTTTGCTGGTCTTACATCAAAGCTTTGATTTTTTTGAACACTTCTCCAAGCCTCATTGATCTCCTGCGTTTTTCCACCTGCCTGGATTAGATGTGACCAACACGTTATTGGCACATTTAATCCAAGAAGGTAAAATTAATTCTATGTCCTAGTTAGGTGATATATATCTTTGAAAGGGAGAATATAGCTACATCTGTGAAGATCCCTGTCTATGATCTCTGTCTCGGGGGCTGAGACCGTCTTTAAGGAGAGCAAACCCTCGCAAGGTGGCAAGCCCCAATGGAGTTCCTGGTAAGGCTCAGAAAACACGTGCCAACTAACTGGCAGAAGTATTCAAGGGACATTTTCAATGCTACCGTTGAAAGTTCCAACCTGTTTCAAAAAGGCAACAATTATACCAGTGCCTAAGAGAGCAGTGTGAGCTGTCTTAATGACTATTACCCAGTAGCACTCACACCTACAGTGATGAAATTCTTTGAGAGGTTGGTCACGGCCAGACTGAACTTCTGCCTCAGCAAGGACCTGGACCCAGTGCAACTTGCCTATCGCCACAATAGGTCTACAGCAGAGGCAATCTCAATGGCTCTTCACATGGCCCTAGACCACCTTGACAATATAATATGTCAGGATGCTGTTTGTCGACTATAGCTCAGCATTTAACGCCATTATTCCCACAATCCTGATTGAGAAGTTCCAGAACCTGGTCCTCCGTACCTCCCTCAGCAATTGGGTCCTTAACTTCCTAACCAGAAGACTACAATCTGTGTGGATTGGTGATAACATATCCTCCTCGCTGTCGATCAACACTGGCACACCTCAGGGGTGTGCGCTTAACCCACTGCTCTACTCTCTCTACACCCATGGCTGTGTGGCTAGGTAAAGCTCAAATGCCATCTATAAATTTGCTGATGATACAACCTTTGTAGGTAAACCCTCAGCTGGAGATGAGAGGGTGTACAAGAACGAGCCATACCAGCTAATTGAGCGGTGTTGCAGCAATAACCGTGCACTTAATGTCAGTAAGAGGAAAGAGCTGATTGTGGACTTCAGGAGGAGTAAGACAAAGGAACACGAACCAATCCTCATAGAGGGATCCGAAGTGGAGAAAGTGAGCAATTTCAAGTTCTTGGGTGTCTAGGACCGACCATCTTCAGCTGCTTCATCAATGACATTCCTTCTGTCATAAGGTCAGAAGTGGGGATGTTCACAGATGAGTGCAAAATATTCTGCACTATTCATGACTCCTGTGATGGTGAGGCAGTGCAGAGGAGGTTCAGCAGGTTGATTCCAGAGATGAAGGGGTTAACCTATGAGGAGAGATTGAGTCGCCTGGGACTATACTCTCTGGAATTCAGAAGAATGAGAAGGGATCTTATAGAAACATACAGAATTTTGAAAGGGATAGATAAGATAGAAGTAGGAAAGTTGTTTCCATTGGCAGGTGAGACTAGAATATTGTCTCAAGATTCAAGGGAGACTACTTAGGATGAAGATGAAGAGAAATTTTTTTTCCCAGAGAGTAATAAATCTGTGGAATTCTCTGCCCAGGGAAGCAGTTGAGGCTTCTTCACTAAATATATTTAAGAAACAGTTAGATAGGTTTTTACATAGTGGAGAATTAAGGGTTATGAGGAAAAGGCAGGTAGGTGGAGCTGAGTTTACGGACAGATCAGCCATTATCATTGAATGGTGGGGCAGGTTTGATGGGCCGGATGGCCTACTCCTACTCCTATTTCTTATGTATGTTCTTATACTCAAATGCAGCCAGAACTGGACACTATCCAGGCTTGGGCTTAAAAAATGGCAAGAAATATTCAAGCCACGCAAGTGCCAGGCAATGACCATCTCCAACAAGAGAGGCTCTAACCATCGTCCCTTGACATTCAGTAGCATCATCATCACTGAATCCCCTACTATCAACATCCTGGGGGTTACCATTGACAGGAAACTGAACTGGTCTAGCCGTATAAACACTGTGGCTATCAGAGCAGGTCAAAGGCTAGGAATCCTGGGGCATGTAACTCACCTCCTGACTCCCCAAAGCCTGTCCACATTCTGCAAGGCTCAGGTCAGGAGTGTAATGGAATACTCCCCACTCACCCGGATGACAGCAGCTCCGTCAATACTCAATAAGCTTGACACCATCCGGTAGAAGGCAGCCCACTGGATTGGTACCTTTTCCACATGCACCCAATCCCAGAGTATGTTAAACTTCAAAAGTCAAAATAAATTTAAATAAATCTAAGTACTTCAATAATTTATTTTGACTTTTGAAATTTAATGGTAAATCTGGTCAGTTAACTGGCTTATTTGGGATTGTGATCCAATCACTTGGGTCATTAGTGAAGATATTGTCTAGATATTCAAGATTATTATACTTGACAGCATTATCACTAACTTTTACATTGTCACATACAATCAGGATACATAGAACGTGCTTCCGAATGTTACACATAAACATCCATGTTAGAGAATTTTGCAGTCAATCACTTAAAGCCATGACAATGATATTCTTGAATGCATCCCTGCACAAGCTCTAACATGCTTGCCTCATATCCCTCACAAACTTACCCCAGGTATTTCTACTTCTGTCTTCAGTTCTGCATCCACTTCAGCTGTCTTGCCATTTACTCTGCCAAAGCATTATTCTGGCCTGGTTCACCTCCTCTTTCATTTTGCAGGTAAGCAACAATATGGCTCCGCACACTTTGTGATTTTAATTGAGATTTTAACTCCCCTTTATTTTCCTTCTTCCATCTTCTCAGACTCTCCTCATTTCCACCCTTCATGTAACCTTGGATTATTCTTTAATTTCACCATGGCACCTCTGATTATCAATTGTTTCAAAGCTCCTATGTGAATGAAAGTAGTCGACCTTCAAAATAATTAACTGGCAGTGAGAATCCCTTACAGGGATTCTGTGGATATGAAGGAGCTTTGTAAAACGTGTGTATTTTTTCACAGAGATGTTGTTGGAAGTTCCTGTCCATTCCCCCTATTCTCATGCTGCAGCTACAAAGAAAAAGACCTCCTCTATCACCTTCGAGAGTTCTCTCTCTAACATTCAATAGACTATGATCCTGGTTTAATCCCCAGTGCACCTCCCTGTACACTTATTCTATCTTTACAGTTTTCACTTCAAATCTGACTCTGCATGTTGGGTTTGTTTCCCTTGGCTGCTCACCATCTCAGCTATTTCCTTTTTCACAGCCTTTCACTGCATTTATTGCCATTCGTATCTCCATCAGTGAGGACTGGTAACAACATCTCCTCCTCGCTGACCATCATCTCGAGGCTGCGTGCTTAGCCCCAGCTCTTCATCCTATATGCATCTGACTGTGTGGCTAAGCACAGTTATAGTGTCATACATGCCATCCCCATATGCCGTCCTTAATAAACCTCTACAGATATACTGTTGAATTCATCCTGACTGGTTGCATCATGGTCTGATATACCTACTCAAATGCATAGGTATATAAGAGTGTAGTGGACACAGCAATCCCTCCCCATCACCATCAGCAGTATAAGCAGAAAGGCAACATCTATCATCAAAGATCCCCACCACACAGGCCATGCAATCTTCTCACAGCTCCCACTGGGCAGGAGGCACAGAGACCTAAGTCTCATATCACCAGGTTCATTAGCAGTTACTTTGCTTCAACCAGTCTGTCCTTGAATCAAATGGCACAGGAACGTATCAATCCATGACATGTCATTCCCATTCACCTGCATTTGTTCATTACCCTGTATATTCACTTCCCTCTTGCCAATCTAATTTCCATTTGATATTATTGATTGCCCGTTTCCAACAAAGTTCAGAGTTCAATGAAAATTCATTATCAAAGTACTTATATGTCACCATATAAACCGTGAGATTGATTTTCGTGCAGGCATGCTCAATAAATCTATAGAAAAATAACCATTACAGAATCAATGTAAGAACGCATCAACTAGTGTGCAAAAGAGAAAAAACCGTGCAAATACAAAAAGTCAGAAACAATATAAAATAAGCAATAAATATTAGGAACATGAGGCGAAGAATCTTTGAAAGAGGCTGTGGGAACATTTTAATGATGGAGCAAGTGAAGTTATCCCCTTGTTTTCACGACCAGACTGTGCAGCAGTTTCTTCCCCCAAGCCATCAGACTCCTCCATACCCAGAGTCTAGGCTGACATCTACATCACTTATTATCTTGTAATTTGTCCTCTACTGTGCCTATTGTTTGTTAATTATTGTACTGCCCTGCACTGTTTTGTGCAGTTTTAATGTTGTTTTATGTAGTCTAGTGTAGCCTTGTGCTGTCTCACATAGTCTAGTGTAGTTTTGTGTTTTCATGTAGCACCAGGGCCCTGGAGGAACATTGTTTCATTTTTACTGTGTACTGTACCAGCAGTTTGTGTTCGAAATGACAACAAAAACTTGACTTGAAATAGGGGCAATATCATTATATTTAGGTCAGTTCAAACTTCCAGTATTTATTGTTTTGTTTCAGAATCAGGCACTCGTGCACCTCCCCCCCCCCCCCCCCCCCCCCACCGGCTCAAAGTTTTGAAGGTTCAAAGGTCATTTTATTATCAAAGTATGTATGCAGAATACAACTCTGGAAAATGGCTCGGAATGGTTAGTCCAGCGTCTTACTTGTTTATCCTGTTTGATAGTTTAGGATTGGACTTTTGCATAATGATTGCAGAAAGTTTTAGCTGGGACACAGATTTGTGGATACTGAATGGATGTATTAGCTTTGCCTTTCATTGGCCATATGACTGAACCAGGAACCGCTGTATCTCCTGAAAGACATATCAGTTCCCGGCCTTCTCCCCGTAAGCTTTGATGCCATGTCCAATCAAGAACCTGAAGGAAATAGTGCTGACTTTGTCCTATCCTGTCCTGTGTCACCAAGTACTCCATCACCTCATCCTTAACAATTGACTCTAACATCTTCCCAACTACTGAGGTCAGGCTAACTGGTCTATAATTTCCTTTCTGCTGCCTTCCTCCTTTCTGAAAGAGTGGAGTGACATTTGCAATTTTCCAGTTCTCTGGCACCATGCCAGATTTCTGAAAGATCATTTCTAATGCCATCACAGTCTCTAACACTATCTCTTTCAGAACCCTAGGATGCAGTTCATCTGGTCCAGATGGCTTAT
Organism: Hypanus sabinus; assembly: GCF_030144855.1. Classification (NCBI taxonomy): domain Eukaryota; kingdom Metazoa; phylum Chordata; class Chondrichthyes; order Myliobatiformes; family Dasyatidae; genus Hypanus; species Hypanus sabinus. The sequence goes on from NC_082715.1 coordinate 33,028,435, forward strand.
ATACCATTAAGTCTTTCAGCTTCTTGAGCACCTTCTCCCTTGTAATAGTAACTGCACCCACTTCTCTTCCTTATCTATATGGTGACATATGTGCTTTGATAATAAACTTACTTTGAACTTTGTCTCCAGCTAGTAGTCTTAAAGCATAAAACAACATCCAAAATTTACAACAGTAAGTAATTTCCTTTTATTGTATTTGCTTATTCATTGAAATATAGTTCTTTAATTGACAAATGGCAGTTGATATACGACATTTATAAAAGATAATTTATATTGATCGGGTTTGTCTTACTTGATTGAGATCTGTAGTATGTGCAGAATAGTGAGTAGCAGGATGTACTATCCCACATCAGAGATAAATAACTGATGTGCTCTATTTTAACAGTAATGTTTCCATTACTGATAAATGAAAAACTGCTGCATCATGAGTACCTTCTAATGCAACTTTGACTTTTAAGTGCTCTCAAATGAAGTGCAAGATTAAATTGATACAACTTGAATCCTTTCTTTGCTTTTAAATTATTAAATTGGGAAACCCTACCATAATCTCAAATAGACTTCCAATTTGTATTGCTGACAGTAAAAATCGGTACACTATCAGCATCAGCATGAATTCCGATGTAAGGTTCTGTGCAAGTGAAAGAAAGTGTAATATTGTCCCCATTATCAGATCCTGGTCCTAGCAGTGCCCTCTTTCAAATCCATGCAGATTTTCCATTTGTCTGCTAGGTGAGTTTATCACACCTCAACCTCCACACCTCAAGCTCCATCCATCAAACTCCAACCCTCAATCTCCACACCTCAACTTCCACCCCTCAATCTCCAGCCCTCAAACTCCACTCTTCATACTCCATCTCTCAACCTCCACCCCTCAAATTCCACCTCAAACTCCAGCCCTCTATCTCCACACATCAAACTCCATCCCTCAAACCCCACTCCTCAAATTCCACCCCTTAATCTTCACCCCTCAAACTCCACTCTTCATACTCCATCCCTCAACCTCCACCCCTCAATCTCCACCCATTAAATTCCACACCTCAAATTGCACCCATCAAACTCCAGCCCTCAACCTCCACACCTCAAATTCCACCCATCAATCTCCACACATCAAACACCATCCCTCAAACTCCACTCCTCCACTGCTTTCCAAAACATCACCAAAGTACCACTTCAGTATTTATTGGATAACATCAAATTTTATGCACATCAACAATACTGTTTCACTGATGACAAGCAACTTAGTAAATAGAAAAATTAATTAATGGTCCTGATTCACTGAATTACAATCATTGGTTAAAAAAAATAAGCCCAGCAGGAACCATTCATTCAAAAGCATCCATCACAATTGAATTTTGTGTCTAGGCAAAACTCTGAACTGGAAAGATAAAGATAAACTTTATTTGTCACATGTTTATCAAAGCATTGAAGTATACAGCAAAATGCATCATTTTTGTCACTGTTTGCGATGCTCTGGGGGGCTGCCTGCAGCGTCACCATGCACGGGCAGACATATCATGCCTATAACTTACAAACCCTAACCCATACATCTTTTTGGAAGGTGGGAGGAAACCTACAAGCCAAACCATTACAAACCATTGTGGTTCCTATAAGTAAATCCAGATCAATAATTCATAGCAGAAAGCAAAATATTCTACCAATGAACCCTGTAGAACACTATCACACACGGGCTTACAGAAACTAACTTCCATCAATTTTTCTTTTTGTTTTCTCTCTTGGGCGATTTTCCACTTAGATCCCCAGTGTTTCAACTTTCCTCAGTCTAAGTAATATACCAACATGGATTGAAAGTTGGTTGACAGAGAAGAAGCAGGGTGCAGGAATAAATACTACCATTAGGAAAGAGGTACAGGAGCCTGAAGATGCCACCCAGTGCTGTAGGAACAGCTTCTTCTCCTCCAGCATCAGATTTCTGATTGGTTCACGAGCCCTTGATCACTACTTTAGAGTGTAGATCATGGAACATAGAACAGCACAGTATAGGCCATTTGCCCCACAGTGTTGTGCCTGCATTTTAATCTACTCTACTTTGCACTATTTATTTACTCTTGTTTTCTCTTCATAGTTTTTAATGTATTGTATCCTACTGTTAACAACAGATTTCATGCCATACAGTTCTTTTTCCGAGTGAATATGCTTCTTTGAACTTGTTACTCACTTTTTTTGAATGTTTGCTTGCTATTTTGAACGTTTTAAAACTTAGCCCCAGAGGAACACTGCCTAGTTCAGCTGTCACTAAGTATGGCCTGAATGATAATTAAACATGATTTGACTTGATTCGATGCAGTGATAATTCTGGTTTCTTTCCTGGTAGTAGGCAGTGACTAGAGGGATGTTGTACAGATCAACGCTTTAGCCCTAGCTATTCACAGAGACATGGATACTGAAAGCAAAGGTAACATATCTTAGTTTCTTGTAATGAAAAGCTTGTTGTATCATCAGTTAACAGAATCAGAATCAGGTGTAATATCGCTGGCATATGTCATGAAATTTGTTATTATGCGGCAGCAGTATACTGCAGTGCAGAATAAGAAGGAAAACTATAAATTAGAAAAATATATTTAATAAAATTAACTAAGTGGTGCAAAAAGAGATCAATAAAAGAAAAATAAAAGTGAGTTAAAGTACATGTGTTCACTGTTCATTCAGAAATCTGGTGGTGGAGGGGAAGAAGAGGGGAAAATGCTGAGTGTGTTGAGTGCCTCCTCAATGGCAATAATGAGAAAAAGCCGTAGCCTGGGTGATAGGAGACATTAATGATGGAAAACGCCTTTCAAAAGCATCACCTTAAACAGGATGACACAAAGAATTTTAAAGGTGATTTACACAAGTTGAGGCGATATGCAAAGGCATGGCAGATGTAGTGTAACCTAGATAATTTCTTTCTTTATGAATTTGCACAATTTGTTGTCTTTTGCACACTGGTTGAACACCCAGCTGTTGTGGCCTTTCATTGATTCTATTATGGATTAACTGAGTATATCCACAAGAAAATGAATCTCAGTGTTGTCTGTGGTGACATATATGTACTTCGATAATGAATTTATTTTGAACTTTGAACTACAGATGCTGCCAGACCTACTGAGTGTTTCCATGTTTTCTTTTTATATTAATATATATACCAATATATTTCCGATGCTATTGAGGTAGATGCCAAGGATTTGCTAACCATTCTGAGAAAAGCTGTTCTGTAGTGTTGAAAATCAGAGTTGAGCAATTGCACACACGTTAGGTGTCTTGGTGCCCATTGGTAATTCAACCTCCTCATTCTGGAATGTGATTTCTGTTCTCCCTTATCCCTTTCATTTCCTAGAATCAAATCCCTAAAAATTACATCAACATGCAACTTCATTTGCAGTGAAATTTTCAACATCACTGGCCTGAGAAACAGCAGTTCATGTTTACATGCAGAACAACAAACTTCTCCCCCCCCCCCCCCAGGGACTATTTAAAGGGCAACACTCAAACTGCGTTCTTTATTCTCACAGAAATCTGTGGCCTTCTGTAATCTTGATAGCTTCACCCAGAGGTCAAGGTCATTATCACAAACAGCTTCCTAGCATTAGTATTATTTCAGGCTGCTGCTGCTTATGAATTTTGCCACAGCTTGCATTATGGAGGTGAAGCAAGTTACATATGTGCTATCCTTTTGCTCACAGGACCCAGCAAAGCAACATAGGAGGCTTTTTTTCCCATAATTATTAGAATAGGTATAATCCATGAAGAGTTTATCCCTGACTCAGTCTGAAATTTTGACTGTATATTCCCCTCCACACATGCTGATTTCCTCCACCATTTTGTGTGTGCTTCCCTGTAACATCCTGCCAGCGGTACCTTGTAGTTGATCTAAAGTATCTCCTTCATCCTCTTGTACAAATAACGTCTCTGCACACCAGACTGTTCAGGGCTTTCAATCACCTGCAAACTCACTCCAACTAATCCCACCCTCTGACTGTGACAGCAAACATTCTTCAACCTGTAGCAGTCCCCACTATTGGAAAGGTGTTGCTCTCATTATCCAAGTGTTTCTTTAAGGTCTGGCAGCTGAGGTCGCAGTATCAAAGCTAATTGCAGCAGGTGGGTGAATTTGCAATAGTGCCATACACTGTTCGCTCTAAGCTGTGCAGGTGCGCGGCCACGCAGTATCTGAAATGCTCCCGCGCACATCACCTTTGTTGCCCCACAGCTGGAATATAACGCACTGCGCAGTTTTTAGCCTGTGTAAAATTTCCAATGGTTGGTCGATGCAGCTGTTAAATGAAATTAGAGGGAACGTTGGTGCCATGTGCAAAGTGAGGCAGTGAAGCATTCCAGTACATAAGGCAACCTAACAGTACTATTACTGAAGGAACCTCACGGATGAAGATCACAGTCTTCATGGTACTTTCACCAACAGCATTAGGGTGAAGACGGTGCCATTTTACTATCACTAAAATAGAGTAAAAACAACATTTGTCTTAAACCATTAACAATTCAGGCATGGGCCACACTTAACAACTGTGAATAAACTGGTATACAGGCATGTTTTTCCAAAAGAATAGTAATGCAGCCACATATCATCAGTGTGTTAACAATTAACAGTCGAGTAAAACACAGAAACTCAAGACAACAAGAATAGCTAAGGAATTAGGAAGTCTGGGGAAATTAATCTGATTGGTAAGAGATCTGAAAGGTCACACATAATTGTGCAATTATGAAGAAACTACACCAGTGCCTCTACTTCCTTGGAAGTTTGTGAAGCTTCAGCATGACATTTAAAACTTTAACAAACTTCCATAAATGTGTGGTGCAGAGTGTATTAACTGGTTGCCTAGTATGGAAGCACCTATGCCCTTGAACGGAAAGTCCTACAAAAAGTAGTGGATATGGCCCAGTCAACATGGGTAAAGACCTCCCCACTATTGAGCACATTGACAAGGAGCACTGTTGCAGGAAAGTGGTATCCATCAACAACAACCCCTGCCACCCAGGCTACCCTCTCGTCTCACTGCTGCCATCAGGAAAAAGTACAGAAGCCTGAGGTCCCATACCACCAAGTTCAGGAACTGTTATTACTTCTTAACCATCAGGCATTTTGAACTTCACTTACCCCATTACTTAACTGTTACCACTACCAGTGGACTGATTTTCAAGGACTCTTCATTTTATGTTCTTGATATTTATTGCTTATTTATTATTTTTCTTTTCTGTATTTGCACAGTTTGTTGTCTCATTCACATTGGTTAGTTGTCCATCCTGTCGAGTAAGGTTTTTCATTGTGTTTCTTGGATTTACCATGTATGCTCACAAGTAAATGAATTTTGGGGTTGCATATGGTGACGTGTATGGACTTTGATAACAAATTTAATTTGAACTTTGTGTGATCTCTCCTGACTAGAGTGCACGCTGAGCCATAAACGCAATTAATAGATTGGTTAAAGCAAATGAGGAGAATCTTGGGTCAGAAAATAAGCAGGAAAAAGTTTCTCAAGATCTATGCAGGAAATGGAAACTCTGCTCTCTCGTTATTGTGGAAGAGGGGTTTCAGGAGGTGACCCAAGCAGAAACTGAACAAAGATACAGTTATGACTGGCCTACATGGGTTTACACCGCAGTACTTTTTTATATGAAGGAATGAGTGGAATTATTTTTCCAGCTGTTCACAAGTTCAGTAAGGTAATAAATGAGGTGACAGATACAGACTGATTGGATCATCGGTTAAGTGTAATACAGAGACCTGCTTAGAGGTCCAGGGAGAGCAAAACCTCATGGTGAAAAGCATGTGATTAAGGCAAAATAACTTGACAATTGTTAACACAGCACTTGACAATATAAGAGAGAGGTGGAGGCGGGATGAGGAGGAAGACCACCAGGATGAGGAAAAATTAGATCAATAAAATACTTGCAAATTGGAACAGAATAATTCCTCAGCAGTTGGTAAACGAGGCTACAGAATACTTGTGAAACACGCACAGGGACAAGCTGTTCAGAAAACATGAAATCAATCTCAGTCTAGTAGACAGCAATTTGATGCCTGGTACTGCAATCATGGTTCAGAGAGAATTGCACGGATTGCAAGCTGGCTTCCAGCCTCTGCAAACTAGGATTGTCCAAGCTACTTTTAACTGTGTCTTTCTAACAAGTTTACTGATAGCAATTCAGCATGTTTGTTGGGTGTATCTGCCTCAGACATAGATCATTATATCATTTAGTTTGTTTGCTACTAGTTACATATATTCAGAAGGATGATTCCAGGAATGAAAGGGTTATCATACAAGGAATGTCTGACAGCTCCAAGTCTGTACCTGCTGGAATTTAGGAGGATGGGGCAGGGATCGCATGGAAACCTTTCAAATGTTGAAAGGCCTGGTGAGTAGATGTGGAAAGGATGTTTCTCATGGTGGAGGAGTCTAGGACAAGTGGGCACAGCCTAAGGATGGAGGGGGCCCATTTAAAACAGATGCAGAGACATCTCTTTAGACAGAGGCCGGTGAACTTGTGGAATTTATTACCACAGGCAGCTGTGGAGGCCACGTCATTGGCTGTGTTTAAGACAGAACTTGATAGATTCTTGATTAGACATAGTGTTAAAAGTTGCAGGGAGAAAGCCAGGGAGTGGGGCTGAGGAGGGGGAGAAAGGATCAGCCATGATTGAATGGCAGAGCGGACTTGAAGGGCCAAATGGCCTAATTCAGCTCTTATGTCTTATGGTCTTATATATGATTAGATTTTGGGATTTGCTATTAATGTTTAGTAACATTCAGACTGAGATCATTATCCGTCAGACAGCTAACAATGGCGTCTGCATTCGGTGCTCAGTGTCTATGTAGGTTGCAACCACTTTACTTTTAGGTACACCCAATTCTTTAGAAATTCTTTTCTTGTCATCTGCCGAGGCTTACCAGGGAACTGAAGTTCATATGACAGATGACCATTCAAGTCTCCCTAAGAGTTAACAAAAGAGAGATGACCAAAAAGTTAATAGTTATATAGCAATGGTGATGTATAGGTTTGCAGGATTCTAGGTCTTGAACTGTAGGTTGTTCAGCACGTGGTTTTGTTCCTTCTTGCTTATTTTGCGACATCTATTCAAATGCTTTTAACATTTTTGCTGTTAACATAATGGCATTTTGTTCTGTTTTTGATTTCTTCCACTGATAACACAAACATCCCTACCATGTCTCCCATTACCTGGAGGGGGCAAAATTGTCCTTAAAAGCAATAAATGCTTATAGTAAGATAAACTGTACATGTCCGATGTGACTCATTGTTACTTCTGAGTTAGAAGATTCTAACCCTTCTTTAGTTTAGACTGGCAACCTTAGTGAGCTTCAATAAGCTCAAAAACCTCGGCCTCAATACCTCCTTATTCAACTGGATCCTTGATTTCCTCACTCTTAGTCCACAATCTGAACCTCAGTCAGTTCAGATTTGCAGCAACGTCTTCTATGACAGAGATTTATGCAGGGAAACACTTCGCAAGGTGACAGAAGTTTGCGTTGGGGAACATTTTGCGTCTCGGGATCACAATGACATTAGTCTCAAAGGAAATATACAAAAAGTATGGCTGGTCCACGGGTTGACATACTAACTTGGAGAACAGACACTTTTGATGGTTTCAGAAAAGATCTGACAAGTGTGGATTGGGACAAAAGTATATTTGGTAAGTGGGAGTACTTCAAAAGTGAAATTTTGAGAGTACAAACCTTGTACATGCCTGTCAAAATAAAAGGTAAAGATAACAGGTGAAGGGAACCTTGGGTTTCATAAGATATCAAGGCCCTGGTTAAGAATAAAAAGGGGATGCAAAGCAGGTATAGGCAGGTAGGAACAAATGAGGTGCTTATGGAGTATAAGAAATGCAAGAGAACACTTAAGGAAAAATCAGGACTAAAAGAAGGCATGAAGTTGCCCAAGCAGTCAAAGTGAAGGAGAATCCTAAGGGATTCAAAAAGTATTTGAGAGCAAAAGAACTGCAAGGAACAAAAATGGTCCTCTGGAAGATCGAATGTTAATCCACATGTGGAGCCAAATGAGATGGGGAAGATCTTAAATGATTTTTGCATCTTTGTTTACTCAGATGGACACAGAGTGTGTAGATGTGAGGGAAAGTGGTATCAACCCTGTACATGAGGAGGAAATGTTTGTTGTCCAGAGGTAAATTAGGGAGGATAAATCCCCAGGCCCTGACATGGTCTTCCCTCAGACCTTGCGGGAGGCAAGTGCAAAAATTGCCAATACCCTAGCAGAGTTATCCTTAGTGAAAGGGCAGATTGAGGACAGACAATGTTGTCCTGCTATTTAAGAAAGGCTCCAAAAATAAACCAGGAAATTATAGGCTGGTGAGCCTGACATCAGTAGTGGTAAAGTTATAGGTATTCTAAGGGACCAGGTATATAAGTATTTGAATAGTCATGGCTGATTAAGGATAGTCAGCATGTCTTCATGCATGTTAGGTCATGTCTAACCAATCTTAGCAACACAAACAAAATGCTGGAGAAACTCAGCAGGCCAGGCAGCATCTATAGAAAAAAGTAGAATCGACGGTTTGGGCCGGGACCCTTCGTAGGACTGGAAAAGAAAGATGAGAAGTTAGAGCAAGCAGGTGGGGGGAGGAGAGGAAGAGGTACAGGGTGATAAGTGATAGGTGAAGCTGGGAAAGAGGGAGAGGAGGGGTGAGGTAAAGAGCTGAGAAGCTGATCGGTGAAATAGATAAGCGCTGGAGAAAGGAGAATCTGATAGGAGAGGATAAAAGGCCATGGAAGAAAGGGAAAGGGGAGGAGCACTAGAAGGAGGTGATGGGCAAGTAAGGAGATATCGTGAGAGAGGGAAAGGGGAATGAAGAATGGTGAAGGAGGAGGGCAATTTACTGGAAGTTCAAGAAATCGATGTTCATGCCATCAGGTCGGAGGCTACCCAGACAGAATATAAAGTGTTGTTCCTCCAACCTCAGTGTAGTCTCATTGCAGCAGTAGAGGAGTCTATGGACTGACATGTTGGAATGGGAATGGGAAGTGGAATTAAAATGGGTGGCCACTGGGAGATGCCACTTTTTCTAATGGATGGAGCATAGGTGCTCGGTGAAGCGGTCTCAATGTCAGGTCCCATCGATATACAGGAGGCCATACTGGGAGTACTGGATACAGTATATGACCCCAACAGACTCATAGGTGAAGCGTCCCCTCATCTGAAAGGACTGTTTGGGACTCTGAATGGTAGTGAGGGAGGAGGTGTAGGGGCAGGTGTAACACTTGTTCTGCTTGCGAGGATGAGCGCCAGGAGGGAGATCGGTGGGGTGGGATGAAAGGACAAGGGTGTCACGAAGGGAGCGATTCCTGTGGAAAGCAGAAAGTGAAGGGAGGGAAAGATGTGCTTGGGTATGGGATCCTGGTGGAGATAGTGGAAGTTACAGAGAATTATGTGCTGGACAAGAGGAACCCTATCCCTGGAGGGTTGACAGGATGATGGGGAGAGGGCAGCCTTGCATGAAATGGAAGAGATGCATGAGAGGGCCGCATTGATGGTGGAGGAAGGAAAGTCCCTTTCTTTGAACTCTGCTGGACGGAGTGCAGGTGTTCAGCAAAATGGTCTCCCAAACTATGTTGGATCTCACCAATATACAGGAGGCCAACCGGGAGCACTGTAAACAGTAGAAGATGTCGGCAAACTCACAGGTGAAGGGTTGCCTCACCTGGAAGGACAAGTGCGAGGTGTTTCACTTTAGTGGAACCAACAAGGGTAGGTCTAACACAATGAATGGAATGGCACTGAAGAGTGCAGTAGATCTGGGAATTCATTGAAAGAGGCATCACAGATAGATAGGGTTGTAAAGAAAGCTTTTGTTACATTGGCCTGCATAAATCAAAGTACTCAGTACAGGAGATGGGATGTTATTTTGAAGTTGTATAAGACATTGGTGAAGCCTAATTTGGAGTTTTCGTCACCTACCTACAAGAAAGTTGCAAATAAGTTTGAAAGAGTATACAGAACATTTATAAGGATGTTGTTATGTCTGGAGGACCCGGGTTGTAAGGAATGATTGAATAGGTTAGGACTTTATTCTTTGGAACATAGAAGATTGAGAGGAGATTTGATAGAGGGATATGAAATGATGTGGGTATAGACAGGACAAATGAAAGCAGGCTTTTTCACTAAGGTTGGGTGGGTCTATTACCAGAGGTCATGGGTTAAGGGTGAAAGGTGAAAAGTTCAATGGGTACATGAGGGGAAACTTCTACACTCAGAGGGTCGTGAGAATCTGGAATGAGCTGCCAGCACAGGTGGTGCACGCGAGCACCACTTTTAAGAGAAGTTTGGATAGGTGCTTGGATGGTAGGGCTAGGGAGGGCTGTGGTCCTGCTGCTGGTCAATGGGAGTAGGCCATTTAACTGGTTCAGCACAGACTAGATGGGCCAAAAGGCATGTTCCTGTGCTGTAACTTCCTATGACTCTCTCTGCCCCGCAATCTGCATCAACACAGGTATACCTGAAGGCCGTGTGCTTATGCCCCTGCTCTGTTCTCTTTATACTTATGACCATGAGGCTAAGCACAGCTCCAATGCCATACTTACATTTGCTGATAACACCACTGTCATTGGCTGAATCAAATGGTGACAAATCATCAAGTAGGAGAGAGATTGAAAATCTGACTGAGCGATGCCACAACAATAACCTCACACTCAACGTCTTCAAGACCAAGTAGCTAATTATTACCTTCAGGTGGAGGAAGCTATGAGAGGATCGGAGGTAGACAGTTGTTTTTTAAATGAAAAATTGAATCTAGACCCCTTCCAGCTCTCTCAGGTGAATGTTAAAGAATCTGGTTTGAACTCAGTAGCTAAAACCAAACAGAAATAATATAATACAAACTAATAAGCTAGATCATTGGCATTCAGAATTATCATGCAGCTTTGGTAACTTCACATTTCTGTTGCCTTTTACAAGGTTCATTAATCTGAGGCAGCATCTCAGAAAGTAATCTGAGAAGATAACTTTGGAGCATAGGTCACTGCAGTGTTTTTTTAATGGCCAGGAAACAATCTACGTTTAATTATGTGGAGGACTGCAAGATTGTTAAAATTTCAAGTTAGTCTCTTCCTAAACCACATCTATCAATATGTCAGGAAGAACTTGCTTAGTATTCTCAAGACATCTCTCAAAGTAATTCACGGCCAATTAGGTATTTTTGCTGTGGTCATTCATAGGTGCACTTTAGGGAAACATCAGCAAATACACTCAGTGGCCTCTTTATTAGGCACCCCGTTACTAATAAAGTGGCCACTGAACGTATGTTTATGGTTCTTCTGTAGCTATAGCCTATCCACTTCAAGATTCGACATGTTCATTCAGACATGCTCTTCTGCATGTAACACGTAGCTATTGGAGTTACTACTGCCTTGCTGCCAGCTTGAACCAGTCTGACCCTTCCCCTTTGACCTCTCTCATTAACAAAGCATGAGAGAACTGCCGCTCATTCTTTTTTTTTTGTTTTTTCACACGATTTCTCTGTGAACTCAAGAGCCCATTGTGTGTGAAAATCCCAAGAGATCAGCTGTTTCTGAGATAGGCAAACGTCCCCAGCTGGCACCAATAATCATTCCACGGTCACTCACTTAAATCACATTTCTTCCCCATTCTGATGCCTGGTCTGAACAACAACTGATCCTCTTGACCACGTCTGCTTGCTTTAATGCACGGAGGTGCTGCCACATAATTGGTTAAATAGATACTTGCATCAAAGAGTAGGTGTACTTGATAAAATGGTCACTAAGTGTATGAACACATTAATGAATTAAATGCAGTGTGACACTCTCTCAGTTACAATGCCTAATATCCAGAGTAGAGCTTAAACAGGCAGCCACTGATCATGAAGCAAGAGAGTTATGATTAAGCCAAAGCCGAAATCTGAATATTTGTATGGATTAGGCAGCATGGCTCAATTCAACTTTAATTTGTTTACCATTATTGACAATAGTTTGAATATCTTATTTTCAGATACAGTACCTGTTTTTCCCTTGTTCCAGTTCCAAAAAGAATTCCACATAGATATTTTTGTTTTGTAGGTGAATCTGAAAACAGGCATGATTGATGAAGGATCTTGGCCCAAAATGTTGGCTGCTTATTCATTTTCATAGATGCTGCTCAACCTGTTGAATTCCTCCAGTATTTTGTGTGTGTTACTCAGGCTTGATGAAGAGACAGACAAAGAATCTACATGACGACTACCATCTGACACCCCTTTACAAGCTAAACATGCTTTAGTGCGAGGCCCCCGATCAGCAGCTGACTGAATGCACACCTTGGGTGCGCACGGAGCAATGTTCCACAGCACTAACCATTCTGTCATGTTGCTCACTCCTCAGCAAAGCTAATAAACAGGTCAGTGGGCTTACAAAAAACAAACTGTTTTATGATCCTGCAAGTTTAGACAAAATAGTTTGGGGCTGTTTTCCTTCTCAAATGCATTTTTTTTTGGATTAATCTCACCTGTGATGCTTCACTCCCAGATGAGATCAATACCTTTCATGCAGACTTTGAAAGGGAGACGTGTGAAACCCTGCAGCATCTGGTAACCTGTGATAGCTGTCAGCTCCTGCCTAAGCAAGGACCTGGACCCACTGCAATTATCCTCACGCCACACAGGATGCAATCTCACTAGCTCTCCACTTGGCCTTGGATATCCTGGACAAAAGTAACACCTACGTCAGGCTGCAGTTTATTGACCACAACTCAGCGTTCAATCATAACCCCAGTTCAAATCAGCAAGCCTAAAAGCCTGGGCCTCTGTAACCCCCTCTGCAACCGGATCCTTGATTTCCTCACCAGGAGACCACAGTCAGTGCTGACTGGAAAAAATATCTCCTCCTCACTGACAATCAACACTGGCCACCTCAGGGATGCATGCTTAACCCACTGTTCTACCGTCTCTACACCTATGATTGTGTGGCTAGGCACAGCTCAAGCGGCATCTACAAGTTTGCCGATGACGTAACTATTGTTGGCAGAATTCTAGATGGTGACAAGGCGGCGTACTCGAGTGAGATAAATCGGCTGGTTGAGTGGTGTTGCAGCAAAATCCTTGTGCACGATGTCAATGAGACTAAAGAATTGATTGTGGACATCAGAAAGGGTAAGATGAGGGAATACACACCTGTCCTCATCGAGGGATCGGAAGTGAAAAGGGTGAGCAGTTTTCAAATCCCTGGTGTCAACATCTCTGAGGATCTATTCTGGGCCCAACATATTGATGCAATTACAAAGAATGCATGACAGCAGCAATATTTCATTAGGAGTTTGAGGATTGGTATGTTCCTAAAGACACTCACAAATTTCTACGGATGTGCCATGGATTGCGTTCTAACAGGTTGCACCGTCAGCTGATATGGAGGGGCACTGCACAGGATCAGGAAAAGCTGCAGGAAGTTGCGAACCCAGCCAACTCAATCATGAGCACGAGCCTCCCCAATATCCAGGACACACTTAAAAGGTGGCGCCTCAAAAAGGCAGCATCAATCGTTAAGGACCCCCATCACTGAACATTCCCTCTTCTCATTGCTACCATCGAGGAGGAGGTACAGGAGCCTGAAGACGCACACTCAGTGTTTTAGGAACAGCTTCTTCCTCTCTGCCATCAGATTTCTGGATGGACATTGAACTCATGAACACTACTTCCGTATTTTCCCCTTCTCTTTTTGCATTATTTAATTTATTGTAATTTATAATTTTTATAATTATATATTGCAATGTATTGCTGCTGAAAAACAACAAATTTCATGGCTTCTGCCAGTGATATTAAACCTGATTCTGATTCCCCACAATAGGAAAATGTTCCACTTCTTTAGTATCCTGTAGGTTTTTACTGTATGCCAGTGGCATTCTGTAATTCAAGAAACTGCTCACTTCCTTGATGCGTCCATGTTGCCTTTAACAAGACAGGCCTCCATGCCTGAACACCTTCACTGTCTGTGTATGAATCTGGCTCGGTAAGGATTCATTTTGATTTCACAGCCAAGGAGCCTTTCACACAGCAGCCACTGAACACTAGTACAAAGGATCAGACATGACACAGTGCAGAACAGTAAGAGATTTGGGATATGCTTTACATTACTGGATCATGCCAAGGGATTCTGAAAACATTGTCAAGTTAAGTTTTCAAGACCTTATTGCCCTTGACTCCTTTGTGGAGAACTGTCATACCAAGACCTCTCATACCAGGGCTTCTGTGGCTCCGTCTGCAACTGAATACTCAACTTCCCCATTGACAAGTCTGTCAGTGAGGATTAGTGATAGCATCTCCTCCTTGCTGAGCGTTAATACAGGTGCATTTCAAAGTTATGTACTTAGCCTCCTACTCTATTGTATATACATACCGGACGGTGTTACAAAGTACAGCTCCAATGCCATCTTCAAATTTGCCTATCACATTACTGTTGTTGTGTGAATCACAGGCGGCGATGAGTAAGCTTACCAGTGTGAAATGGGTCACCTAGTTGAGTTGTGCTGCAAATACGAGCTCTTGCTCAACATCAGCAAAACTTAAGAGCCCATTGGGGACTTCAGGAAGGGGAGGAGGGAAAACGTGTGCAAGTCTACATTGGGAACCTGGCAGTGGAGAGAGTCTGAAGCTTTAAATTTCTTTACATTAATGAACTGACTGATCTATCCGGCACCCAGCACATGGATTCAATCATCAGGAAAGCTCACCACTGTCTTTGCTTTCTTAGGCTGTTATGCTTGTCATTGACCAATCCAAAAAACTTCTACAGATGTACTGTTGAAAGTATCCTTCTGCATCATGGCCTGGATGGAAATTCGAATGCACAGGAATGCAAAACAGCTGCAGAGAGTAGTGGACTCTGCCCAAAACAGCATGGGCATATCCCACCCCCCTCCGTTGGTAGTATCCACAGGAGGAACTGCCTCCAGAAGGAAATACCTATCATCAAAGATCCCACCATGGCATCTTTTTGCAGCTAAAACTTTTTGCAGGGAGTAGAGAATCCCGAAGTCCCACGCTACCAAGTTCAAAAATAATTACTTCCCTTCAACCTTTCAGTTCTTGAACCAACCGACAATATATTAATTACAACCATTTAGGAACACTATAACTACTTCGATGACCTTGTTTATTGTGCTTTTTTTAATTGTGCTTTTTTTTTTGTTTGAATTGTGCTTCTTGTAAAAATTATGCATAATTAATGTTTTTCTTGTGATCTTGCTTATATGATGCAATAATCCTGTTACACTGTTGCAAGCAAGTTCCCCATTGCACCCGTGCAGGTAGGTACCTATGCATATGACCATGAACATGACATTGACTTCAGCTCATTTGGTGTTTAGCAAGAGGAGTTGTAGAAACAAATGTGATGCAGGGAACACCACTCTATCCCTGATGAAGGACCTTTCTTGAAAAAACATTGCTCAAACGGTATCCTTGTTCTTTTCACTATAAATATATAACTTTTACAGCCACTGCTCTGCATTTAACGTCATCACCCCATTCAGGCGTATGGGGTTGAGTGGGATCCGGGATCGGCCATTATGGAATGGCCTAATTCTGCTCCTATGTCTTATGGTCTCGCATCTCATCAAAATCAATCAAAATCTTTTTGAAAAATAATGTAACATACCCATCAGTTTAAATAGGCTGATAAGCGCTTTTATCTACTGCTGGCGTTTCAGTCCCCTTCTTGTTTCTCATTTCATTAAGTCTGAGCCACAAGACATTCAGATACTTCTCATTATTCAAATGACAACGAGCTGTAAATTTACCCTGCCTCCATCCAGAGGAATTACACACCAAAGATGGAAGCAAGGCAAGTAGACAATGCAATTCTGGTACTCTTACCACAGAAAAAAAATTTGCTGGACCTTCCTTTTCCTATTCAGGGGAAATTTATGGAGAAAATAATGTTTTTGACCATCTGAAAGAAACCCCCTCTGGATGAACTTAGCAGTCAGGCAGCATCTATGGAAGAGTAACAATCGATTTTTCAGGCCGAGAGCCTTCAGTAGAACTTACAGAAAAAAAATTGTTGACAACATACTTTGATATCACCAAGAGTCATGTTCTGACTAGCTGATTACTTCCTGTATTTTCTGCATCTTCTTCAGGCACCCAACATCGGCAGGTTTTGCTTTTCAATGTTTTGATATTCTTTTGATTTTATTTTCTGGTAAACTTCTATTTGGTGACAGGTTTCAATGAGACACTCATGGGGATTCTGAAGCACAGTATCACAATTGTGCCATGCTCCATGGAGGCATGTACACCTTGCACATACTCCCTTCATTTTGCCCAAGACCCCACCCTCTATGTTCAACAGTAGCGCCGGTAATGATTATAAAAACCTTCCAGCTTGGAATCTTTGCTTTTATTTATATAGCTGCATTTTGTAGAGAAATTGTGGTCTAGTATTTCCTTGGCCCTATGCCAATTTCTCTGCCATGACTTTATTGAAATGTGGTAGAAACAAGGTAGTAGTTCTGGAACGGTGAGGAAATTCCAGACCAGTATCGTATTATTTCCAGAAGTTGATCCAATTTCATTACTTTTGCAGAGATCTCTCGCCAAGGACTGCTGCTAAAGTTACGACTCCTTATCAACACCACTGACCACTAACTGCCAATACTGATAGACCTTGAGGTCCTCTGGACTCACCCGCTTTCCCTCTCGCTCACATATGCCAAACATCATCAGATCTGCTGAGGGAAACCAAAGATCTGGTAAACAGTCCTGCAAAGTGTCTGATAGCTACCTCTAGTTATATGTCAGAGGCCATGCACCATCTGGATATCCTGCTTCCAAACTATAAGCTACCCAGGCAAACACGCGTTACAGCCATCCGGGTAACGGAAGTTCAGCCTTACTAAATTCACAAATCACTGACCAAAAATTTGAAACACAGAATAAAATTATTTTCTTACAGAAGTTATGTGGGGAGAAACTTAAGCAAACAAAAACTGTGTAAGAGAGACAAATTTTGCCAGTTTTTTTAATTTTAGTTACTCAACATGATGAGCCAATAAGATTTGAATATAATATCACCATGTTGATTGGGCTGACAGTCACAACCGAGTCACTGCTGTGTCTGGGTGGTGTCGTGGACAGCGGGGAAGGCAATCCTGGTTTGCAGAGGGATCTGTTTCAGCTGGAAAAATGGCTGACAAATGGCCGATGAGATTTAATGCAGACAAGTGCAAGATTTTGGTCTTATACCAGTGAACGGTAGGGCACTCAGTAGTGTGGTAAACAAAGGGATCTGGCAATACAGGTCCATAATTCATTGAAAGGGATGTCACCTCCATATCTAAAGAAATTGTTTGGCACATTGGCCTTCATAAATCAATGTATTGAGTACAAAAACGTTGCTTTGTGTTTGTGAAGTAAACACAGCAGCACCTCTACTTTCTTAGGAGTCTGCGGAGATTCTGCATGACACCTAAAACATGGAAAAACTTCTACAGATGTGTAGTGGAAAAGATATTATATTGACTGTCTGCATCGCAGCCTGGCAATGGAAACACCAAAGTCTTTGACAGAAAATCCTACAAAATGTAGTGGATTTGACTCAGTACATCAGTGGTAAAGCCCTGCCAATCACTGCGCACAAGTACGTGAAATGTTGTCGTGGGAAAGTAGCATCCATCAGAGATCACCACCACCCTCTCTTCTCACTGCTGCATCAGGTAGAAGGTACGGGCTCGTCAGGATTTGCAACACCAGGTTCGGGAACAGTTACCAGCCCTCAGCCATTAGGCTCTTGAATAAAAGGAGATAACGACAATCATTTGCCCCATTATTGAATTGTTCCTGCAACTAATGATCTCACTTTAAAGGCCCTTCATCTTATTATCTCATGTTCTTGCTGTTTATTGCTATTTATTTATATTGCATTTGTACATCTTGTTGTCTTCTGCACTCTGGTTGATCTTTCATTGATCCTGTTTACAGTTACTGTTCTATAGATTTGCTGAGCATGCCCACTGGAAAATGAATTTTATGGTTTTGTATGGTGACCTATATGTACTTTGATAATAAAATTTACCCTGAACTTTGAACCTCCTAGATGCTTTCCTAATTCAAGAACTTTGTCCTTCCTCCACATCTAATGTTAGCTTCACTATTAAATGATCACAACGAGTCATGTTGTCATTAGAATAGCTTAAAATAAAAGAAAAACATCCTGTAGAAACACATCTCTGTTTATAACACTATGGGAAAAGTGGGTTTGCGCTACAGAAAATCACAAAATCGATAGTTTTCTTGAACACAAGCCCTTTGTAACACAGGGGTCATCTGCAATAATGAGTCAACATGTTAATCCTGCAGTTAAAAGGATCAATAAAGTTATGGGCATTTATGAAATAGCTACTAAAATTCCATAATACCTGATAACTAACGGCAGTATTTAGCTTAATTGCTGTAAATTGCCAGTTCTGATAATATTTTGGACTGAGCACTGCATTTCCTACTTGGCCGGTTCAGTGCTCACGACATGCCAGGAACTATGTTTCACCCACCACTATGCTCCTGCAAGGAGCCTGTTTTCTCAGAGGTCACTAAATAAATATGAACAGAGTGAACCCACTGCTTTTTGTACTTGGAACAGGAGGAAGGACAAAGTAATCAAGTGCTTCTGGCTGCAATTGCTGGATCATGGCCATTTTATGTCTAGAACTTTGATTCACGGTAGCTTGGGGCTGAATTTGCTATTTTGCCGACCCTTGGCTGATGTGTCATTGCTTGAAGCTCAGCTGAGGGAAACATAACTTCTTGGTCCATGAGGAGAGAGAAAAAAGCCTACACCGGACACGTTCTGTGCTGAGTACAAGTACCATTGTCTGTCACAGTAACTCCTCAACAAAGACCACAGAGATAGGTGATTGAATAGCTGACAAAAACGAAAGCCAAAGTGGAGCTGACATAGCTAAAACCACATCTACGTATATTTTCCATAACTTCTTTGGAGGCCAAGTATCACCCGATTTGATTTCCTTGAAGTGTAGCAGCATCACTGTTTCAGTGATGACGGGGGAGATGGAGAGAAGGGGAGGAGGGGATGGGGAGAGGGGTATGGGAGGGGTAGAGGGGCAGGGGGAAAGGGAGTGAGGGGGAAGGGGAGGGGGAAAGGAAGAGGGCAACAAAGTAAGGGGGAGAAGGAGGTGGAGAAAGGGGGAGGGGAAAGAGGGATATTGGTACATTTTAGTACCAATGACATCGGAAGGAAAAGAGAGAATTTGGAGATGTAGAAAGCTGAAAAAAAGGACCTTCAGGGTAGTAAGCTCTGGATTGCTGCCTGTGCCACTCACCAGTGAGGGCAAGAATAGAATGATTTGGCAGATACATGCATGGCCGAGGATCTGGTGCTGGGGCAGGGTTTCAGAGTTCTGGATCATTTGGATCTCTTCTGGGGAAGGCTTGATCTTTACAAAAGGGATGGGTTATGCCTGAACCCTGGGTTCTGATAAGGAAGTGCTTGATGCAATTTCCTCAGTGGGATATTTCAGAAAGTAAAATTATAGATTCAGGCAGCTTGGAAAGCAGACATTTGTCTTGATCCATCCATGTTGACCAAAAGGCACCTTTTCATATTAATCCCATCACCCATCACTTGGCCATAGCCCTCAATACCTAAACAATTCAATCTGGATACTTCTTAAATGCTGTCAGTGACCAAATCTGAAACTATTACATTCCATGTATGCACCATTTTCTTGGATGGTGGTTTCCCCTTTATCCTAGACCTACTGTCCTCTAGTTTTATCTATCTCCAATTTAAGAAAATACTTCTGTACCACTCATAATTTTTTTTATACTTCAAACATGTCCCCAATCTCCTCCAGTCTAGGAAAAGCAGACATAACTTCTCCAATCTGTCCTTATACAGGGAACTGCTCCAACCCAGAGAAAAGCTGATGAATCTCCTCTGCACTGTCTCCAGCACTATCAGATCTTTCCCTTACAAAGGTGACCAGAACTGAACACGTTACAGGTTCACCACATCGCTTGCACTCTTGAAAGCACAGACTTTCCGGTGGATAGCACTGAAAAAAGGTATCAGGCAGGATTATTTTTTTTGGCAAAAAAACCTCCTATAATTAGCAGCTTATTGAAGAGAAATATGTTTATGATAAAGAAAATGAAGCGTACAATGGGAAATGGAACATCCATTACTAATTAATACATGAAAAACTAATGGGCAAAGGCCGGAATACCATAAGGCTTTGGGTCTATTGACCAATGAAGAGATATCAGAAACTGCTTCTTAAGATTGAGTTATCTAATTTCCTGCAGAGTCCTCTGATATAAATTGCTATCGATTAACATTATTAAGCACATTCCAGTAGATTTATTTAAAAGCCTTCTAATTGTCTTCAGCCTCCCAGGGAATGTTTGGACCAACAGCTTTTCCCTTATTCTTCAATGGTGATAAATAAAGCCAGGGCAAAGCTTCCTGTAAGATGTTTCTCTAACGTGCACTTTTAAAACTCAAATATTGGAAATTATCTTCCTGCACTTTACACTCCACTGCTCTCAGCAAATTTAGTCTTTGGTTATGAATTTGAATACTTTCCCAGCTAGAGAAGTAACATATCCCAATGTTTTCCACCCATTTCCTGATATGACACATTTTCTGGCTATGTGTATTGCATATTAAGGGATTGGACAAGATAGAGGCAGGAAATATGTTCCAGATGCTGGGAGAGTCCAGTACCAGAGGGCATGGTTTGAGAATAAGGGGTAGGTCATTTAGGACAGAGTTAAGGAAAAACTTCTTCTCCCAGAGAGTTGTGGGGGTCTGGAATGCACTGCCTCAGCAGTGGAGGCCAATTCTCTGGATGCTTTCAAGAAGGAGCTAGATAGGTATCTTATGGATAGGGGAATCAAGGGATATAGGAACAAGGCAGGAACCGGGTATTGATAGTAGGTGATCAGCCATGATCTCAAAATGGCGGTGCAGGCTCGCTGGGCCGAATGGTCTACTTCTGCACCTATTGTCTATAAACTAAAGGCATGAGGGGTGATTGATAAGTTTGTGGCCTAAGGTAGAAGGAGATGAGTTATACAGCTCTCGTTACATGCACATGCAGGGCAACTCTTTAAGTGATTATACAGAAAGTTTGAAGTTAATAGCTCATCTCCTTCTACCTTAGGCCAGAACTTATCAATCACCCCCCCGATGAGTTATTAACTTTGAACTTTCTCATAATCATTCAGAGTTGAATTGCATGTGCACATAACGAGAGCTGTATAACTCATCTCCTTCTATCTTAGGCCACAACTTTATCAATCACCCATGCTGTGGACACATTCTGGAGGTCCTAGATCCATTTGCTCCATGACTGCTGGACTGTGTGTAAATGTAGGAGGGGACTATGTCGAAAAGTGAATGTGCTAGGTTTTCTAAAAATGACTATGCTGCCATAGGCCACAAACTTATCAATCACCCCTCGTAAATGACAGCATTCTGTACGTCATCTTTTTTAAAACTTCAACATCAGATGAGCATTTTCAAAGGAAATATGATAGAATTTTAAAATCAATAGCTGCAGCACTAGACTCGTAATGTGGCAATAGTGCCAATTTACTTCCAATTGCTTACAATCAATGAATCTGTGCATTTTCAGTATAATTTCTGCTATTGAACGAATTGGCCAGCCCAACAGTCATTACATTGTCCATGCACACCAGCACAGGCAAAGTAGATAGATATCGATGTCAGTCCTCACGCCACACTGATTTGGTGCCAGTGTTGCTGAATGGGTCTGCAACCAACCAGCTAACACCAATGTTATTTGTGCATAACTTAATCGGTGTTTAGCAGTGACTACTACATGCATCACTAAAAAGTGTTGTTGGTGACTTGTGGTTTTGATGCTTCATTGGACAGAGTCAGCTACAGTATGTACATTTGCTGCAGTTTCCTTTCTGAACACCATTGCAGTTTCAGGAAGTCGCAAGAGAAAGATAATATTTATGGTTGAGCACTATGTATTTAAGTCTACACCAGCTCCAACCGGAATGGGACTTCAGTGGCCATAGCTCTCAGCCATCAGCATGAAACAGCCTCAACCGAATATGGCAGGAAAGATTAGCTATTTTTGTCACAAATCCTTTGAAAAGTATACTTGGAAGTGCATTGTTTGTGTCAATGAACAACACAGTCCAAGGATTGTGTTGGGTACAGCAAGAGTCTCCACACTTCTGCTACCAACGTAGCATGCTCTGGACAATGTTCAGCCTTGGGCTGATAAGTGGAAAGGATCAATAATCCCATATAAGCATGAGTCTGACAAACTCCAATGAAACCCTTATTCTTGATATTCTGGACAACGTCCTTGAGCAGAAATTTAACTAGATGGGCCACTTAACTATCAGGGAAAATAGAGCAGCTCGGAGACTGAATGCCAAATAGCAAAGTGCCTTAATTTCTGATACCCCAAAGCCTTTTCGCCACAGGCAAGGCACAAGTCCTAGGGGCAAAGGGGTGCTTTTTGCATACGCCCAAGGCTCCTGTCTATTGAGTACACTTACAAGGAGCTCTGACACGTTAAAGCAGCGTCACCGAGGCCATGCACGCTTCTCACTGCTACCATCGAGCAAGAGCCACAAGAACATTAGGACCCACACCACCCGATTCAGGGGTAGTTATTACTTACCCTACAACCATCAGTGTGGATAACTTCCCTCACCTCAATTCTGAACCGATTCCACAACCTACAGATTCCCTTTCAAGGTGTCTGCAACTCAGATTCTCAGTATTATTTATTTATTCTTCTTTTGCACGCAGGTTGTTTGTCAATCCATGAATCTGTAAATTTACATACAGTACATTGTATTGCATTCCTTTGTTTTTCTTGTAAATGCCTGCAAGAAAATGAATCTCAAGGTAGTATATATGTACTTAGATAATAAATTTACTTTGAACTTAAATAATAAGTTTACTTTGAATAAATTTGACATTACCAAGGAACAAAGCAGCCCACGTGGTTGGTACCTGATTCTCTCTTTTTGTTCACCAACCTTGCACCTGTAGAGTGTACCGTTGAGAGTATGCACCACAATGACTGTCAAATATTTCTCTGTCCAATGCTTCAGATTCAGGACAAGAACAGTGACAACACCAGCAACAACAAATGTGCCTCAAAGTCACTTACTACGCCAACTTGAAAATGTATCCTCATCTTTCCTTGCAAAAATGCTGGAACTTCAGAACAACGCTGTGGAGATACTTCTACTGCTACAAGTTAATAAGGCAGGATCCCACTACATTCTCAAGCACAAGCAAGCTGATCATTAAATGCTGGCACGACAGTATTGTCCACACTTTCCGTCGCCTCTGTTCCTTTGCCGAGTACTTATCCACAATGAATGAATGCTAGGTTAAATTAAAGTAAGTATAATTATATATCCAATCTAGCCAAATATCACATTAACATCGGAAGTCTGGATGTTGAGGCCTAGTGGTTAGACACCCAATTCTGCAAATCTGTACAAGTCTACTGGAGAAATCAGGGCCCAATATCTACAAATCCATGAGACTGCTGGAGGCCGAAGATGGCTTGTCCTAGGGTGAGAAGGACCATGTATGTGCATAGGTGTGTGGGCGATTGAGATAGAGGGAGGGAGGAATGGGGCTTGTTTCACTGCTAATGCTTTGTATATTCTGTCTTGTGTTCTGCCGAGCATTGTGGGCATGCTATGTTAGCACTTGTGGGCTGTCCCCAGCACATCCTTGGGTGTATTGATCATTAATGCTAATGACACATTTCACTAACAAGAGAAACTCTGCAGGTGCTGGAAATCCGAGCAACACACACAAAATGCTGGAGGAACTCAGCAGGCCAGGCATCTGATACAGTCGACGTTTCGGGCTGAGGCCTTTCATCAGGACTACATGTTTTAATGCAGATATGATAAATTGAATCTGAATCCGAAGTAATCTGAATTATGCTCTCCCTTTGCACAGAGGGATCTGGCGCTAGCTGTTGTTGGAGGAGTGGTGAGAGCTGCCTTCTTCACTGAGGACAAACAACACTCCTTCTACGGGAGAACTACTAATCTCCCATGGAAACACCTCAGTATGTATTCTGTAAAACCAATTGCTGGAGAAATTCAGTATTTGTAAACTAGCATCTGTGACAAAAGCAGCCCGACAATAAGGCAGACAATAAGACTCCCACTGCAGATGTCGGATGGGCAGTTCGTGATGGCGTACCGATGAGAAGCCGAGACAGCAGCTAGCAGATGCCACAACCTGTTTCAGTCAGCAGGTCTTAATATGGAGATGGCAACCAATTACAACTGGAAGCTAAGGCTCCAGACACCGGATAAAATCATTTGCAAAGTTAGAATTTGCTTTTCACACATGCTTTCAAGCATACTGCTAATGCACCAAGCATCTTAATGATATTACCTATTGGACTCCTGCTCTGAGGCAGATCATCAATAACATTTATTTGTTTCAACTACAATGAAAACTTGATGTGTGCACAAACTGTCAGTTGTGTCTCCTACTTTCCTACTTTGCAAGAAAGTACTGTATTGACTGTAAAGTGCTTACATTGTTCTGCTGTCATGAATGGTGAATGTAAATGCAAGATTTTTCTTCTCTCTTTGAAATAATGGACTGTAAAGTGTAATACTTTCCACTGTAGAAAGGATTCTCATGATCCAAAACTACAAATGAGAAGACGTGATACAACATAGATTGGATTTTAACCATCAATATTGCAATAACCAACTGGCTGAAAGGGAGGGGTGATTTGGTGTCATTTAAGATTAGTGTCACCAAAAAATTCTAGGTAGTCTATTCAAGCTTGTCTTACCAGGTAGGAGTGGTACTTGCATTTGTTACACTGACCACAACGAAATAAAGTAGCAGCATTGATTCTGTGGGATAGGAACCAGGAGGAAAAGTGATCATCACATCACAGAATTGCAACAGAATTACATGTATACAAGCATTAACTAACGTGTTGATAGTCATTTTTTCACACATAGAAGTTCCAATAAATGCTCTACAATTGATAATATTAATATACTGTATATTATTAGATAGATCAAAACATTGGGATGTAGGACAGAAGGAAGTGTATCAGCAGTCTCTGTGCACATGTTGTAAAATGTTTCACAGCAAAGTGATCAAAACTTTTATTAACCAGACCCCAAATGTGTAATATCATAGAAACATAAACCAAACGGTCAGCAAATTAGGGTCAATTTCAGAACGTTTCACAAAGATGAGAACAAGAAGCGATTAAGCTTTGCCTCTCAAACCACAAAGAATTGCACTTCCCAACCCGCCCAAAAAAATATTAATTTACTGATTACTAGAGAACTAACTTACATACCTGATAAAATAGGATGCCAGAATGAGTACTCAAGCAGAACTCCATGATGTACATTATGTGTGTGCGTCACAGCCATCTGATCCACAGCCCAAGATACTTAAACGAATAGGGCGATGATACAAATGAATGAGTGGCTGAGGAATTAGTGCAGGAGGCAGGATCATTGGAATCTCCCCTGGGGCAGGGGTGACCTGTATAAGAGGGACAGGTTGTACCTAAACTGGAGGGCAACCAATACCCTGGCTGGGATGATCGCCTGTGCTACTCAAGAGGGTTTAAACTAGTTTGTTAGGGAACCAGGATAGTAGGTCAAAAAGTGGAGGGACAGAGAGGAAGGTAGACGTCAGGGCCTGTAAAAACAGACAGGAGAAATGTATAGATACGATGGGGTGGATAGTTTTATGCATGTATATTTTAATACTAGAAGCATTGTGGGTAAAGGTGATGAAATTAAAGCACAGATCAGTACATGGAACTAGGATATTGTGGCCATTACAGAGACTTGGTTGAGACAGGGACAGGAAAGAATGCTTAATGTCCCACAGTATTGATCTCTTGGAAAAGATAGAGAGATTGGGAAAAGAGACGAGAGAGTTGCCCTATTAATCATGGACAAAATCACACCTGCACCTAGAGGGGGAATAATGGAGGGCTCATCCACTGAGTCCATATTCATAGAACTCAAAAATAGGAAGGCTGCTGTCAGCTGATGGGACTATACTATGGACTGGGACATAAAGGAACAGATATGCAGGCAGATTAAGGAAAGTTGAAAAGACAGTAGGGTTGTCATGAGAGACTTCAACTTCCCTGATATAAACTCAGTCCTTAGAAGTTTAGATAAGGCAGGATTTTTTAGGTGCACGCAGGAGGGTTTTTAAAAATCAAAATGTGGATAGTCCAACAAGATGAGGGGTTGTACTGGGCTGGGTGTTGGCTAATGAGCCTGGTCTCAGTGAGTAAGCAGCTATGGAACAGTGATCATAACTCTAAGTTTTAACATAGCTATAGATAAGGATAGGTATGAACTTTGCTAGAGAGTATTAAATTGGCTCCCACCCTTAGTGGTCCCATTCCCAATCACCAATCTGCTCCACTAGGCCAAATTCTAGTTACTGACCACCGGCCATTTATCAAATTGTTGGTCTGTTCTGTCATCTGTCCCCAGCTCAGTTAAATTTCTGACTAATGGCTCCTGGTCTCTTCCAACAGCTTGGGCCTGGTCTCAACCTGGGTGCAAAAAGAAGTTCAACACTTGCTCAGTAGCCGACAGCACTTGACCTATTATGACAACCCTGGTCGTTCTTGCTCCAGGCAGTGTCCTGCAGATGATAAGTGGAGCTGGTTTGCTGCCAAAAATATGATAATGTTCCCAGTGGAACTCAATTTCCAACATACTGTAAATGTTCTGTTTTTTTAAATAAACATACTGAGTTTAAATATTTTTATTGTCTAATGGAGATACTGTTTGTGGGCCTGACATATTTTCAAGTTTTGCAATTCTTATGGTTACAAGAAAGATTAATCTGTGCACCTCAAATGTGTTCAGACTTTAGCTAATAAATTGAATGACCTACCTAAAAAACATGCAAAAGTAGGTCAAGATTTGTCTCACTGGATCTATTCATAAAGATAGGCATATGTTCTATGAGGTCATTCAGATATTTGTCTGCAATTGATCTGTAAATAAATCTTTAATCAACATCAGTTTAAATGACAACTGATACCACCTAACATACTACTAAATGTTTTATTCTTATAGATCGTTGGCCAGCATGTTTCTTGAATATAGCAGTTATACAATTGCTTGTGACCTTGCTTGTGAGCTCTTAGAAAAGTATTCCCAGAACTGATACATTTCATATTGTATACAAAAGAGAAATCAATTAGCACAAATCTGGTCAATCACAAGCTCAATTATAAATAGGAAAATGCAGCATAAGCATTTTTACCATAATTTTAACAATAAAGACTAAATACCTGGACAATTGGCTTCAGATTGCATTATTTTAGGTATCAACCACAAATTATCCTATTATGATTACAGTGAATCATTAAATGACATAGCAATCATCCACTGAATAAAGTCAAAACATGTTGGATTCATATCGCAAATCATGGTTATAATATCAGTTTCATACAAGAATACAGAAACACTGAGGTAAAAGTCTTTGCTTCTTCCAAA
The DNA here is from genome assembly GCF_030144855.1 of Hypanus sabinus. Taxonomy (NCBI): domain Eukaryota; kingdom Metazoa; phylum Chordata; class Chondrichthyes; order Myliobatiformes; family Dasyatidae; genus Hypanus; species Hypanus sabinus. The sequence goes on from NC_082715.1 coordinate 33,055,973, forward strand.
AGCAAAATCCATTTCTGGTAAAGTCAATGGCTTCTGAATGAGAGAAAGAAATACTGCCACTTAGCATTATGGAAAATAAATAATGAAAATAGATTTATTAATGCGTAGTATCTTATACTTATTGTACTTATAATCTTTGTGTACACGCAAGAGATTCTTTCAGAGGCTGGAAATCTTGGGCAACACACACAAAGATGCTGATAGAATGCTGAGTTGCTCCAGCATTTTGTGTGTGTTGCCTAGAATTTTTTTATGTTAACTCTTAAAGAGATGAGTGAATAATCTTGCAGCTGTTGAAATTATTACTATAAGCTTTTTTTTTAAAACAAGGCAGAACTTTGGCCAGAATTTCAATCATTGAAAATCCACTCCGCAACACACACTCTTTTTTAAGATCACATCTTATTTAAGATAATTTCCAATCCAGTATAAACAAAAACAAATACAATTTAAATAATGCATTAAATACTGCAAAGCATTCCATAATACCTTAAAGGGGCAATATCAAATAAAAATGGACCCTGAACACTAGAGTGGTTACAAGACTACTCAAAGCTTGGTCAAAGAGGTACGTTTTAAAAGGCTTAAAGATATAAAGAGAAGTGTAGGGAGTTTTAGTGGAAGTCAGGCAGTGCTAATTTCCTTATCTTCGGAACTAATCCTTCTATAACTCACTCAAATCGCACAGGACTTAGATGCTTCACTGCAAGAGACACACACATTTCTTAGAGATATAACATTAACATGTAGGTTGGCACTTCCGTTGTCTCCTGGGTAATGGACTACCTGAATGGCAGACCAGTTTGCGCAGCTTCAAAGCTGTGTGACAGACATGGCTATAAGTAGGACTGTGGCCCAACAGGGCACTGTATTGGCTCCCTTCCCGTTTACTCTGTTTATCTCAGACTTTATATATAACACTGAGTCATGTCATCTGCAGAAATTCTCTGATGACTTAGCAATAGTTGGTGTATAAAGGGAAGGATGAATACAGTGCTCTGGTGGAGGACTTTGTCAAATGGTGCAAGCTGAATCATCTGCAGCTCAACATTAGTAAGACAAAGGAGATGGTGATGGACTTTAGGAAGACTAAGCTGGTACTGCCCCCTGTTATTATTGGTGGTAAGGACGTGGATGAGGACCTACAAGTACCTGGGGGTGCATCTGGGTGACAGCTTTGAGTGGAGCACCAAACCAGAGGCTGTGTACAAGAAGGGCCAGAGTCAACTCTACTTCCTGAGGAGACTGAGGTCCTTTGGAGTATGCAGGCCTTTCCTTTACATGTTCCACCAGTCTGTTGTTGCCAGTACAACTTCAATGCTGTGGTGTGCTGCGGCAATGGCATCACAGGTGATGCCAACAGGCTCAATAAACTGATTAGAAAGGCTGGCTCTGTTATAGGAGTCAAATCGGACACACTGGAGTCTGTGATAGAACAAAAGACCTTATGGAAAATCCTGGCAATTCTGGACACCCTTTCTCACCCTCGGCAAGCCACCTTGGTTGGAAAGAGGAGCACTTTTAGTAATAGACAAAGACAAATGCTCTGCTCCAAAGAGCGCTATATGAGATCATTCTTGCCCTTTCCTTGGTCATTGGGCTCTATAATGAGTCAACCTGTAGCTGGGGAACTGATAGCCCCCTCCTGTTGGACAGTTTGAAGATAACTTAGTTTTTATTCTTTCTACTTTTCTTCTAATATTTGTGTATCTGTACACTTATAATGTTACTGTGACATTGTAATTTCCTTTGGGATCAATAAAGTATCTGTCTGTCTATCTATCTTTCCTAAGTACAGAACTGATGTTTAATGTAACAATTTTCACAAGTTTGCAATTATCATCCTTGACTTTGTCACTGAGTCTCTATGTCTTAGTACAAGTTCACAGTCTGTAAAAGATAATTGAAAGAAGTTAGTAACCTGTTAGTTAACACTACCAAATGGAAGCACTATGAACAAACCTTGGGTGGTGGGGTGGAGATATGTCTCTACCAAAAGAGTTGTAAGGCACTCCTTCCCTTACAAGTCCATGAAAATTAAATGTATTGGTATTACTTAAAATGCTAAACTAGTACTACATAGGAGACTGTAGTATCAATGGATCCAGTATGTGACCAAAGACAGACTACCAGAAGAGTCACTTTATCATTGATAATGATACAAAATAGATAACATTGGATCAATGATCTTTTAAAAGCACTGCATGATTTCCCCTGAAGTAATATTCTTATGGGATGTTAACAGTTAAATACAGATAATAAAGTTACTTCGAACTTTTCTCCTTGCATGCTTCAGTATAGTTTCATCATCTCCATGTTTCATTTTCTACTCAGAGTTGCCACAGATGCTCATGTAGCACATTAGAAGAGAGATTATGGTAAGTCTTTAAATGCTAAATCTATGTTATATGGATGGCATGCTGGTGCAGCTGTCAGCAATACTACAGCAACAGATGTCCAGTGATGTTTGTGTGTTGCTTTAATGTTCTCTGTGAGTGCTTGGGTTTCCTCTGGTACTCCATCTTCCTCCTCCAAAGATGTGCAGTTAGATTAAATCACAATTGTGATTTATCCTTTGATATAGTTAAGTGGGTAAAGAAGGGAGATCCCTCTTGATTGTAAACCAGAATAAGTTACACGGCATGGGGAGGGTGGGGGTTAGGTGGGTAGAGTTGCTGATACAATTACTTTGCTGGGCAAATGGGCTCCTTCGAATTGGAATATGTAAGTAACTATAAACAAGAGAAGATCTGCAGATGCTGGAAATCCAAGCAACACACAAAATGCTGGAGGAACTCAGCAGGCCAGGCAGCACCTATGGAAAGAGTAAACAGACAATGTTTCGGGACGAATTACAGAATACACAATTGGGTCAAACGCAGCAGTCAGGAAGTTATTATCGAAGTTACATTGTTCCTGTAAAGGATGCTTTGTAGAAAATCCTATTGATAGATTTAAAAGTTGATTGCTGGCATTAAAACATTATTGTTGATATGTCAGTGCATGTGAATTTTTAACATTACTATTGAGCAATGAATATTTAATGTCACAAATTGATTATGTAAACTTTAACAAGATTTCATCAAATGGTTGAGGAATTTTAATCTCTTGCTTTTCTCTCTTCAGACCATTTCCTTGCCCAGCACCTCCCCCAATGGTAATAATTATTTTGCTTTTGCTGTGTGATTCATAGTCCCTAATTTAGACTCAACCGTTTGGATTGTCATTTGAGGAGATTACAAAAATGAGTGTGTTGGGCAGGAAGTCCAGAATAATAGATTTCCCCACATTCTGTGTGTCTTTTGGACCTGGCAGGTTCCTCACTAGGAAGTTTAGTTGAAACTTTAGCATGATTTCCCAAGATCAGGGAAACACAGACAAAAAAAAATAATAATTTTAAAGGCTTCCAGTCTCATTAGCAAAATGATAAGATACCTGTTCACTACCTACAGGAATTGGCTATCCTTTAGTCTGCATCACCGTAACCTGAAGTTGCCAAATCTAAGCCAGCTTTCCTACATGAAGTCTATTTCACCAACGGTAATGTCCTAACATGCTTGGTCCTCCAAGAGGCCCACAACCTTGTTGTTTGGAGGCTGGTGTGCCTCAGTGACCTGGAGAGCCATGTTGGCTGGCATCAGGGCTTTATGCTTTAGATCTTGGTAGGGTCAGCCATGCCAAACAGGTCAAAGAGTAGAGGACAGACCAAGAGTGGTCCACCAGTCCTCCAGGTTCGAGGGTTCCGCTCAGGACTAACAATTCTGACTGGTCAAACAAAATTGCCATGGAAACATCAATGAAGAATCCTTCCATCTGAGTGTGATGCTATTCTGGGACTTGCATGACTGACAGTAGTGAAAACCAAGGAAGCGACTGACAAGATGAAGGAAGCCCCGAACGCTGCCAGTGATGGAGGATCTTAAATGCTGCCCTAAAGCCAGTGGCATATTGGGCAGCAAGAACATGGAGGTAATGATGTATACCAGGAGGAGGATTAGTGCAAGTCTCTGCTCAAAAATCTGCAAAGCCTTTGTAGACTACTGTCGGACTAGAGAATAGCTGTTCCTTTATCACTAACTGCTATGTTAACTTCATAGGAATAAAACAAATCTACCTCATAAATGAAAATTGTCTTGAAATTCACTCACAAAAATACAGGCAAGACATAGAAACCCAAGCTGCATAGCAATACAAAAGTTTAACCTTATATAAAGCAAAATTCGGTGTGTGTATCCAATGGGGAAGGACATACTTGGTGAATTCAAACAGATATATGGAGACACTTTAGGCATCCAGAACACCACCTAGCCACAGGTTATTCTGTATTTAATTTTGTCTCTTTAGCACAAATATAGTTAAAATGTCATTTTTATATTTACCTGGACATGGACTTTTTAAAACACCAATAGTCAAGTAATTCTTTTGATTAACACAGTGTAAGTGCTGTGATCAAGTATGCATCATAATAAATCAGTTTCCAATATTTAGAACAACCTTCGAGACTTATTTCTGAAAGCTCTTTCCATCTTTTGAATATAAATATTTTCTCTTATATTTCTGGAAAATTAATTTCAAAAATTTTAAATACTGTTATAAAGCTGTAATGAAGTACAGATAATTTATCAGTTCCTATTGTTCCCTGAATGATTTAAAACGCACTCAGTCCTTTATTCATCTTTATAATAAAGGATTAATTTGGAACAATTACAGAATTAAAACCAATGTGCATATTCAGCAGGAAAACTTCATGGTTTGAAAATTTGCTCAAACGGCTTAAGTGAAGTTACTGCGAAGCCTCTGCCAGTGATGCCTATACTGAAGAAGTTTGAATCTTCTCTTTGACGGGAGTTCAGTGAAACCCATCTCTCGCTGCTCCCCATCTATAATTTCTTTGGCCCTTCAACTTTTCGCTCATGTTTTGACCCAGATCCATTATTATAGCAACTGTCTGGCTCTCCGCTTCACCCACCCCCTCCTTACTTCTCCTATCATTTTGCATTTTCCCCTCCCCTTCCTACTTTCAAATCTCTTACTATCTTTCTTCTCAGTTAGTCCTGACGAAGGGTCTCGGCCCGAAACGACGACAGTGCTTCTCCTTATAGATGCTGCCTGGCCTACTGCGTTCCACCAGCATTTTGTGTGCGTTGCTTAAGTGAACTTGGGTAGTAAAATATGCAAACATTCAAAGATTGTGTTCTTATTTTCCAAATGGCAAACATAGAAGGCTACAAAATCCAAATAGCAATTGCAAATTAAAGAGCAAAACAATAAAGGCTACATAATCTATCTGTGTTACTTGACTGGTAAAAAGGCATAAAAAGTTTTCCCCTTATACTATGCTTAAACAGATACATATAGTATATATACATCATAACGGAAAGGAAGTCTACCCTACTATTCCACTGTATTTCCAAGTTTCCTCCTTCAGTCTACTCTTCATAAGATTGAGATCCTCCAAGCTCTGATGTAATTCAGAATTGCAGGCACTCATCAACCCTCTGCTTGCTGAATGACACTGGTTCCTGGGGATTAACCAGTGCCCTGATTTTAAAATCCTATGCTTGCTATCAAATCATTCCATGGCCTCATCGTTGCCTAAATCTCTAACCCTATAACTCTGTTGACTTCTCTGTGCTATTCCATTTCTGATCTCCTGATTAGTTCTGAATTTTATCACCCCGCCATTGACAGCTGTGCCTGCAGCTGCTAAGGCTCTGAATGTTGGAATTTTCTCCTTAAACTTCTCTGGCTCATTGCCTCTCTTTTCCTTTCATCCTTCCCTTGAACGTTTGGACTCAGAATTGGCCTGTCCACAGAAGTCGGAGAAGGGTGTTATTCTGACTGGAAGTCCATGACCAGAGGTGTTCTGCAGGGTCCGTGCTGAGATCTCTGCTGCTTATAATATGCAACAATAATTTGGATCAAGATGTAGATGGGTGGATTAGTGAGTTCACAGATGATACAAAGGTTGATGGTGGGCAGTGTAAATGACTATCAAAGAATATAGCAGGGCATGGATCAGTTATAGACATGGGTAGAGATGTGGCAGACAGAGTTTAGTCCAAGCAAATTTGAGGTATTACACCTTCGGAGGTCAGATGAAAGGAAAGAGTACTGTGGTGAACTACATATACCTGTCTGGACACGCCCCCTGCTGACTGCTCCTGTGGCTTCTCCCACAGACCCCTGTATAAAGGCGATTGAGGCCTGAGCCCGGCCTCTCAGTCTCCAGGATGTAGTATGGTGGTCACTCACTGCTTGTTCCTTCTTCCAGTCAATAAAAGCCGATACCTCGCCTTTACATCTCAGAGTGAGTTATTGATGGTGCATCAAGTATACAGTTAATGATAGGTCCCTTAACAGCTCTGAAGTATAGTTGGGATCCCGTACAATGAGTGTGTTCCTCATCGATATGTAAAAGGTGGATGCCACCTTATAATCTTAAGGGAACTCAAAGCAATCAAAATAGGTCTTACTAAGTTTAGTTGCTTTGTTTAGGACAGGGGTCAGCAACCTTTACCACTGAAAGAGCCACTTGGACCCGTTTCCCACAGAAAAGAAAACACTGGGAGCCGCAAAACCCGTTTGACATTTAAAATGAAATAACACTGCATACAACGTTTTTTTTGCCTTTATGCTATGTATAAACAAACTATAATGTGTTGCATTTATGAAATTGATGAACTCCTGCAGAGAAAACGAAATTACATTTCTGCATGCAACAAAAACATTTTGAACTCCGAAAAAAAGACGTTGGGTTGAAAGTTACTTTTAAGTAAAATACTCAATGTCTATTTGAGTCCTTCTTGTATTTATGAAAAACGCCGAACTTAAATTTTCCGCCAGCAGCAAACCAAAAATAACATCAGCCAGCTGTCAGCCTGAAAAATAAAAGGACTATTTCACTGAACAATGAAAAAATATGAATATACATAAAATAATAGGCAATTAAAATATTTATCATACTTGGTTAATGGGATTTCTGCTCCTGGACCTCAGCGCACAGCGTCTGCACATCAGGGCTGTATGACGTCACCTTCATCTTTACACAGGATCGCAAGCTGTCATCTGTGAGGCGTGCGCGATGTTTGTTTTTAATAAAGTTCATGTTGGAGAACACCTGCTCACTTACATATGTGGATCCAAAGATCGACAGGACTCAAAGCGCATACTTTTTAATGTTTACATAAATGTCGGGCATAGCATTCCATGTTTCGAACACAAGTTTGTCCGGTTTTGGAAGGTTTTCAATATCACTCCATTTGTGTTTCTGAGCAAGAACGGCCTTCTGACGGGCAACATCTTCAAGGTCTGCTGTCAAGCGTCTAAACTTGGACACCCATATGTCTTTGTCGGCTATGTCGGCCAGTTCCATCTCAAGATCAGGTTGACTCACACCTGCCAATGCAGTCGTATTCAGTAGGGAAGGATCGATGCTTAAGGGAGTGACCGGGAAGGATAATGTGTTTTTTTCCTCTCTGAACTCACAGAAGCGTTTCCCAAACGATGTTTGCATTGCGATGATTGCAGAATGTAAATACTCCGAATTTATCATGTCGTGACCTTGTTTGAACTCTCTCAAATTGGGGAAGTGAGACAAAGTGCCTTTCTGTAAATCTCTGGCAAGCACTGTTAACTTGCGCTCGAATGCCAAAATATCCTCCAACACGTGCAGGGCTGTGCGTCCTTTCCCCTGAAGAGCTGTGTTCAGCGTGTTCAGGTGCGCTGTCATGTCTACCATGAAGTGTAGCTTTTCCAGCCACTCTGGCTGTTCCAGCTCAGGAAAGGTGAGCCCTTTGCTGCCCAGGAAAGTTTTCACTTCTTCCAGACACGCGACAAAGCGTTTCAGCACCTTCCGTCTGGACAGCCAGCGATAAAAACACGTTGTAGCGGTGTCAGTAAACTGCAGTCAAAGATAGCTTTATTCGAACTAAACAGCCTTGCTTTTAAGCCTCCCTCAACCCAGCCCCCATGGACGCAAATGCTGCAAAAGACGCGTACTCACAAACCCCCGTAGGCTATCTCCCTTAGCCGGAATGCTGGCTAATTGTGAGCCGTTTCGGATGTGCCAGGAAATGTGTCGCCACACTTAGATTGTACAAGATCACCATAATCTTCAAATTTAGAATTACATTTCAAAAGCTAACAAACTAACATAAAATACATTTTAATTAAATACTGACCAATTATTTCCCAAAGCCACAGGGAGCCGCAGCACAGAGGTGAAAGAGCCACAAATGGCTCGGGAGCCGCAGGTTGCCGACCCCCGGTTTAGGAGATCAATCTACATTCTGGCACTGCTGAATATATAACCCAAAATACCTAATCCATTTGTTGTGCTCAAATTTTCAGTGCTGCTCAAATTTTATCTTTTACTTTCGAATGACAATTATGTATTGCTTTACATTAAAAAACTACCCACAAATATTGTGTAGCTTGATGTGGTCTACCATCTATTGAAATGGTTCTAGTATTTTTCCAGTTTTAAGTTGTTTTCAATAGTTCTGTTCTTTTGTAGATTGCAAGCAATCGTCCAAATTTTCCTGTTAACAGGTTAGGCAGCACCATAAGAATGGGTAAATTTAGCCAAGAAATAGAATCTTAGTCCTCCTCTTTCCCTCTCTCCTATGGTCCACTCTCCTTTCCTATCAGATTCCTTTCTCTCCAGCCCTCTACCTTTGCTACCCACCTAACTTCACTATCACCTTCCATCTTACCTCCTTCCCCTCCCCCCAACCTTTTACGCTGGCATTTTCTCCCTTCCATTTCAGTTCTGAAGAAGGGTCTCAGCCTGAAACATCAACTATTTATTCATTTCCATAGATGTTGCCTGATCTGCTGAGTTCCTCCAGCATTTTGTGTGTGTTATTGTTGATTACTTGTGGGCGTAGAGCTCAAACTAGTGTTAGTGTTTAGAATGCTTGACTGTGCAGACAGGTCCTATCTACTGATCAAATGCGATAGGAGTGCACACATTTGATGTAGTCTTGCTTGATGTGGATAATCAATAACCTCTTTAAGGGACAAATCATTAAAAGGAGAAGTGAACAGAATCCAAATGGATCCATAACAGGAAGCTACTGCTGGAATATCAGTAACTTAAAGTGTTTGCAAAGTAACAATCTGCAATCATCGGAAAAATCTGCACAAATTCCTTCCGATGGAAAATAGATTTATCTATGTTTTGCAGAGAAATATTTGAACTTTTGATAAAATTCACATAAGCAGCAATGATACAGAATGGAAAAAAATTCAATTTGTTATTGAGTTGTTATTTAGTTAGTGGGGTTTCTTTTTCTTAGTTAGATGGGGTACTTTTTTTTCCTTTATAAAAAAAATTATTTTCCTTTTTTATATTTCAAGATCAGTTTTTTTCCTTCTCTTCAGCTTTATTAATTTTATGCATATTAATCTGTTAAAGTTTTGTATCATTTTATAGCTGTTGATGACTACGTACCAATAAAAAGATTCTAAAAATGAAAAATGAAATCTTACATCTAGACATTTTACATCATTCTTGCTTAATGCATTAGAAGCTATTGGTTAACTTAACATGATACTTCTAATTTACTTTTAGAGCTCGCCTTGATAATAATATTGACTAGTGACTTCTTTCCTTATTTAAAGCAGGTGGCTGGAGCAACTTTGATAGATTTCCATCATAAATATATTAAAAGTATATTTAGGAATGTGAAGTAAAAACAAACTTCTGGCCAACTTTTGAGAAATTAATTAGCAGAGATCAGAATTGTAGAGATGGTCAGACCGCCAGATCAGGAAAGTGCTTTGATCCTGATGCTTAGTTGTTAAACTGTGTGATGTTATTTATTCGCACTCCTTAAAATGTGCAGATAACTGATTGGACACTGAAGTAGGATTCAGGGTCAAACCATGTATTTTCTAACATTTGGATAATGACATGTTCCAGTCTGTCCTCATTCTTGCTCCCAGTAAGGTTGTTATTTGGTCTCAGGGGCTGTCCCTATCAGCCAATGAACAGTGTTAAAATAACTGTTTATGAATCATAGAACATTCCAGTCCCTATTCATTTTAACCCCTTCCATACTGCCATCAAGGAAATGTTACCATGGGGTTGTTAGCTTCCACAAAACTACCAGATTTAATTTTAAGTTGTTTAGATTGTTTCCTGTGTTGAAAATTATTATGAGGAATCTGCTGGATAACATAACAATTGAGAAGGCAAGATATATTTTAAAAGAGCCGAACCCAGGTTGTTGGTTCTATACAGACATTATGCTGACTGCTACACCACCATACAGCTCCAGTGGCATTAATATTATAGAAACACAGAAAACCTACAGTGCAATGCAGGCCCTTCAGTCCACAAAGCTGTGCCAAATATGTCCTTACCTAGAACTACCTAGGCTTTACCATAGCCCTGTATTATTTGAAGATCCATGTAGCCATCCAGGAACCTCTTAAAAGACCCTATTCTATCTGCCTCCAACATCATCTCCGTCAGCCCATTCCACACAGTCACTACTCTCTGTGTGAAAACTTAGCCTTGACATCTCCTCTGTACCTGCTCCCAAGCACCTTAAAACTGTGCCCTCTTGTGCTCGCCATTTCAGCCCTGGGGAAAAGCCTCTGACTATCCTCATAATCAATGCTTCTCATTATCTTTTACACCTCTATCAGGTCACCTTTCATCCTCCTTTGCTCCAAGGAGAAAAGGCCAAGTTCACCCAACCTGTTCTCAGAAGGCATGCTCCCCAATCCAGGCAACATCCTTGTAAAGCTCCTCTGCACCCTCTCTATGGTTTTCACATCCTTCCTATCGTGAGGCAACTAGAATTGAGCACAGTAATTATTAATATAAATTATTAAAAATTAAATAAATTATTAAAGAATTTGTGCATTCATCCAGTTACATTGGAAACATGCAGAGCTGCCACATCACGGTGTTAATCAGCATGAACTTTTTCTGTCACTTTAGATCTCCTGAAGCATCAGTGTTTACCCTCAAATTTATGCAGCTGAATGCCGGGTCACTGGCTGGAAAGTTCCACTCTCCCTCACCAGCACTGCTTAAAGAGGTCACCAGCTACCTGCAGGATAAATGCAGAAATATTTCCGCTCTGTGCATTGCTGATCTTCTAGTCATTTTTGGTGGCTTTACTTATGGTCAAAGGTTTTAATTATCTGCAGCTCTCTCACTGGTGTTTAGCAATGTAGAAGACATGACAGAGTACATTGGGGAAGGAAAGATTTATCTCAATCCCACATCAGAGAGAAGTCACAGTCCGTAGAAGGGCTTGCATGAATTATACACGTCCCAGGACACATGCTGCAATTGCCTACGGTTTGATTGCTTGATACAACTGAGAAACAATGAATCATTGACTTTGAAAATGGTCCACTCTGGCTTCCATTTTGCAAACTCCTTTTGCACAAAAATGCTGAGAACATCAACTATGGTAAAGAATATGGGACTTTGTGGAATGAGCTGCATCTTCCAGCAAAGTAACGGCACAATAGTGGCATCTATCTGGCAAAATGGAGCATTGTCTTGATGTGTTGTGTCCATAAAAAGCAGCATTAGACCAATATAGCCTATTGCAACATAATTAGTCTACTCTCAGATAATCAGAAAAGTGACGCAGGAATCATTAATGGTGTTAGATAGGGGTTCACAACCTGGGGTCCACAGACCCCCTCAGATAATGAAATGGCTCCATGGCATAAAAATGGTTGGGAACCCTGGTTAGAAATTGGGCACTTACCCACCAATAGCAAAAGCTGAAAATGCTGGAAACACACAGCAGGTCAGGCACCATCTGTGAAAAGAGAAACAGAATTTAAACATACCTTTCATCAACAGCCTCCTGCCATGAGGCACCTGGTAAAATCAAAGTTAAAGGAAAACACATTAAATGCTGAAATCATATGTTGCACAACAGAAGAGGAATGTGGCCATAGGAAGTCCTCTCTAGAAGTCTGTTAGCTGCTTCAATGACAAACTTTCTTCATAATGTCAACAGTTGGGAGATATCTGTAGAATTTTTCACACAAATTTCTGCAGATGTATTGTGAAGAGCATTCTAACTGGCTGCATTACCATCTGGTACGGGGTGGTGGGGGTGGGGTTGAACTGTGCATTCAGTCAGCTCCATCATAGGCACTAGATTCTGTAGCATCCAGGACATCCCCAAGGAGTGTTGGCAGAAAAAGACGGCATCCATCATTAAGGAACCCCATCACCCAGGTCAAGCCTTATTCTCAGGAAGGAGATACAGGAGCCTGAAGGCACACACTCAGTGATTCAGGAACAGCTTCTTCCCATCTGCTATCCATTTCTGGATGGACATTGAATCCACAAACTCTGCCTCATTACTTTTTTAGAACTACTTATTTAATTTAATTTAAAGATACATACAGTACATATACTTACTGTAACTCACAGATTTTATTATGTATTGCATTGTACTGCTGGCACAAAATCCACAAATTTCATGGCATTTGCCGGTGATAATAAATTTGATTCTGATTAGCTGAAAAAAGTACATTGTTTAAATCTGTAAGGGCCCTTAGTATTGTCAAGTATCCCATGCATTCCATAAACTCTTTGACCTCCTACCATCAGGACGTGGTTGCCGAAGCATTAGGACAAGAACTTTTGGGATGGAAAGCAGCTTCTTCCCCCAGGCTGTGAAACTGCCGAACTCCCTGCCCCAGAATACTGTTTACTTTTCAACTTGTGTTATACAGTAGATACACTTTATGCTAAAATGTCAATCTTCTGGAATAGATTTTATTATTTGGGGCAATATTACTTTACGTGTTGTGTGTGAGTCATATGTACTGCGTTGTGCACCTTGGTTCAGAGGAACTTTGTTTCATTTGTCGGTATACATGTGCACAGTTGAATAACAATAAACTGAATTTGAATTTATAATCCCGCAGCAACTGAAGCAGGAACATTTGCACCACACAACTACCAGGCCATGACCACCTCCAACAAGAGAGAACTTAAACATCCATCCTCAACATCTCACTCATTGCCAAGTCAATACCATCAATATCCTTTGAAAGTTACCGAGGATAAGGAATTCAATTAGATCAGCTATGTAAATAAAGTGATTGCAAGAGCACTTGGAGGCTGGGTACCCTGCAGCAAGTGCCTCATTTTGTGACACTCCAAAGTGCTTCCAAAAGCTACAAAATACAAGAGTGTTATGGAATATTCTCAACCTGTCTTGATGTGTTGAACCCTACCTGCCTTAAAAAAATGCACAGCAATTAGTCATCTGGACCTTGAACAACATCTCTCAAAATTACAATCATTATCACCGAGAAGATCAAGGATTTCAAGGGGAGAGGAATACCACTAGCTGGCTGTCCTTAAAATATATTACCATTCCTTCACTGTCACTGGAATGAAATCCTGGAACTCCCTTTCTAGTGCCACACAGAGAGTACACCAGAAGAACTGTAGTGATATGAAGGTACCTCAGAGCTGTTTTCTCAAGGGCACTCAATCAGAGCAATGATTTCATTCCTTAAATGAATAACATGCTACATTCACAATCTAAAGAGCTAGTACCATCCTTTGGAGTCAGTGCCCCCGCCATCCCTGAAATGGTGCAGATCAGGTTGTTAATCCAACTGGAAGTCCTTGCAACAGTCTTGAGCTTCCTGCCTCAGCACTCTGGGTGTTTGCTGTTTATGTGGTGGATCTGGTGCTGCAGTGGAAGTTATTCAGGCACTGCAGCATAGTTGGCCATTGGCTCCTTGCTGAAGGCAGTAGGTTCCAAATTCCGTTGTAAGTCGCTATGTCACATTGATGTTGGACTCTACAAAACTGCTTGTGTCCGGGTTTTCTCGACAGGTCTATAAATGCACCAAGCATTTCACTGCAGTTACCTATCAATATTCTTCTTCAGCCTGGTTCATTACAAGGCTCATCCAGGCTTTGTCCAATGAAACTAGGATACAGCCCGAGTCATTGTTACACCACCCCAGGCTGTAGAATGCATGCTCAGCACCTCACAAGAAGCAGGCCTTATTTCTGCTATTCTTCATCACACGCAGGGTTAATATCTGGGCAGGCACTGATGAGGAGTTGTTGACTGACGTTTTACAAAACTCACAGCGTTATAAAAAGATAGCAAATGATTTTTAAAAGATACAGAAGTGGTACCATTACTTAAGGATGAAGGAGAACAGAAAGTGGATAACTAGAAGGCTGCTACATAACTGTTGGTGACAAGATGCTGATGACTATAATAAAGAACCAATAAAACAACAAATTTCACAACATATGTCAGTGATATTAAACCCGATTCTGATTCTAAGTAATACCTAGACATTGATTTTTTAAAAGATCTGTTCGGCAATTTTTCTGGAATTGGGATGTAACAAGCAGAGTTGGTAGAGAGAACCTGTAGATGTGATATATTTGGATGTTCACAAGGCTTTTCATAAGGTGCTATTTATACACAAAATAAGAGCACTTGCTATTGGGAGAAGTGAGTGAACACGGATTAAAGATGGACTATTGGACAGAAGACAGGGAGTCACTATAAATGAGTCATTCTCGGATAGGAAGTACTTAGCCCCAATGATCAGTTCTTTGCCCTTGATTATTTTCTTTTTAAATAGAGGAGGGAGCAGAGTGCAAGTTATCCAAATTTTCCTATGACATGAAAACAGGTGGAAGAGCATTTTGTGATGAGGATATTAGGATTCCGCAAAAGGGTACAAATAGAGTGAGTGGGGAAACGTTAGGAAATGGGATTAGACTTGGGGAAGTGTGAGGCTGTGCACTTCATTAATTGGAATCTAAAGATAGACTGTTCACTAGATGGAGAAGATTGCAGAGGAACAAAGTACAGTGGGATTCAGGCATTATTTTGCTGAAATACCAAAATGACAGCAAACGGGTGCAGCAAGTGGCTAGAACTTTATTGCAAAGGTGTTGGGGTTTAGAGATTAGAGAAGTCTTGTTCTAGTTGTACAGGGCACAGCTGAGCCCATACCCAGAGTATTGCACAATTTTCAAACCCCTATTAAAGAAAAGGTAGAATGACTTTGGAGGTAGTTCAAAAAAGATTCACAATGGTAATTCTGAGATGAGAGGGTTACCCTTTCATGTGGTTAAAGAAATATTTGGAGTTTAGAAGGAGCGGAAATCCTTAGGGAACTTGGCAGGGCAGTTGCTGGGCTATTTCCACGAATGAGAGAATCTTAAGCAAGTAAACACAGTTCCTTGGCTGTGGTAGGGAGGGGGTTGGGGGGTGTGGGAGGGGTGATCACTTAAAACTCAGGTCCACCGAAATTTCTCACAGTGTGTTGAATCTCTAGAATGTTCTTCCCCAAGACGGTGTTGGAACCAGATCATAGAGGGTATTTAAAGAGGTTGTAGGTTTGTTTTGGAAGATCAGGGCATTGAAAGCTTTGGAAAACTAGCATAGAAAAGGATATGAGATCTGGAGCAGATCTGGATATTGAATGGCAGAGCAGGCCAGAGAAGGAGAATGGACTTGCTCTGCTCCCATTGTCCTATGATGGAGCAAAGAAGTGCAGTAACTGTGCTTTCCCAACCCAGTCTGAGCAAATGACAGTTCTTGAGTATCTGAGAATGGAACAGGGGTCGTGTTGAACGTAGAGGAAGGTAAAAGTAAGAGGCACACATTACTGCCACTGTGCACAAGTCAGAAGAGAACTTAGACGTGGAGGACTGGTGGGCAGAAGGAGGAGGGAGAGACGTGAATGATATCACCAAGTGAAATGATTTCAGCACAGCTGCAGGCCACAGCTTCAGCAGTGGCCTTTTATATAATGGCTAACACCACTCTGTTGTGGTGATATGTGAGGGCAAGTTGTGAAATATGTTGGGTTAACATGGTTAGTGTGGTTCAATATCCGACAATGAGGGGAAATTGAGAAGGGGCAAGCATGGGGCTTGCAGTGGAGCTAACTCTGTGATACCCAGGGGAAGCATATGATTGTTAGGTATGAGTCCTGAGGCTTTAGGTGAATGAGTAATGGGGTGTGAGGAATGAGATGTGGCTGTGGTTAGTTGAGCAGTCAAAGAGATGTGACAACTGACTGATCACTGCAAAGAGATCATTAAACCACCTCCAACACTTTATCAGATTTCTTGAGCTCTTGTTCATCTAACGTCCCACTGGTTCTTCTTTACATGTCCAGATCCCTCAGGACGAAGCATTCCTCTCCCCACTTTACATACTATGAAGCCACTTCCTTTGTGCTGTGCCATTCTTCAACCTTTTCCATGTCAGGTTCACCTACAGAACGAACTCCATTCTGTAGCCAATGCATTTCCACTTCAAGACATAAAAGATTCTGCAGATGCTGGAAATCTTGGGCAGCACACACAGTGCTGGAGGAAATCATAGATGTTGTGTGCCCTGTTTGTGGCTGTTGCTCCCCTTTAAGAAATATGGATAAATTATAAGTCGTGCAAATTAAAAAATATTAGCTTTCCATGCAGCCAACAAGCTGACTGTATCTCAGATGTCACCACAATGAGCGAGCAGCAAGTAGGTGACCTTTACTGCGCTTCGCGGAGCGGGCACTGGTTACAATTCCATAAGACAAAGGAGCAGAATTAGACCACTCAGCCCATCGAGTCTGCTCTGCCACTTTATCATGGCTGATCCACTTCCCTCTCAGCCTCAGTCTCCTGCCTTCTCCCCATATCCCTTCAAGTCCAGCCTAATCAAGAATCTATCAACCTCTGCTGTAAATATCCCCAATGACATGGTCTCCACAGCCACCTGTGGCAAAGAATTCCACCATTCACCACTCTCGGGCTAAAGAAATTCCTCCTCATCTCCATTCCTGTGATTGTTTTCAGGGCCTAATCAAGATAACCCTATTAGATGCACATCAGTGGTCCTGGAGAAAATCATGAAAAATAAGAAAGCTTCAGAATGAAATTTGTCACAAAATTATAAATTGCATAGTTACACTTTTACATAAATCACATTAGCTGCTCTTGTTGTCATCTGTGTATTTTATTTCCACTCTCAGTAGAGGTCCAATTCAGGACAATTCAGTCCACAAACTGAAGTTTTGTGCTTGTGCATTTGTGCACCTATCTCTGTTACTCTTTATGTACCTCTAATGAGAATAATAAGGAAAGGTAAGGGGAGGGGTAAAGTCACAAATATAAGGAAAACATGGAGGGGAAAATAGTTCATTGAAGGATAGTAAAACTGTAAATCTAAGATAATTCAAGATGAAAGGAAACAATTATAGAAGCAGAAGATGAAAGCGATGGAGGTAGTGCACAAAACAAAACACTTAGAGTTAAATCCAGTTAACGAACAAAAGCATTAAACATAAAAGAAACAAGGATCAAAAACTAATCCAAAGGAGATAAAAAGCACGATAAGCTCTGAAAGGAATAACTGTAGCAACAGCTTTAAAAAGAATGCAGGGAGCTGACTCCAATTTAGCTAAATTGCTGTTAATAAAATGATAATGAGCTCAGAACATGTTTGGTGGACTCACTGTTTATTCCAGTGCCTCTCATCTCCCACCATGTTCAAAAAGGCCTAATGTTAGGTTGCCAGACTGCCTGACCATTTTGGGCAACAATCCTTTTAAAAACCTGAGAATATCTGCAGACACTTGAAATTCAGAGCAACACACACAAAATGCTGGAGGACCTCAGCAGGTCAGGCAGCATCTATGGAAAAGAGTAAAGTGTTGACATTTTGTGCTGAGACCCTTCTTCAGGAACTTTTAATACGCTAATTAAAACTACTGTTAAAACTACTCCTGTGCTCGAGAAAACTCAGAAATTACAACAAAATAATATAGCATATGAACAAAGGCAGGGATTCAAGAAAGAGACTGACCAGGCAATTAGAGAGTCAGTGATTATTGCTGCGCCCCTTCCAGGGTGGTAATCACGGAGACTGATCTATGAAGTGGATTTATGGGTGAACTTGAAATTGACGAATGAAGGAAGCAGTAGTTCTTCACTATCAAGTGGTTGCCTGATGAGTGCTGAACCTGCAGAGGTGGATCCTAATGCTGATTGTGATAATGATCTAACACCTCTTTCCTGCTTGAACCAAACATCTTCATCAGTATGGCTGCCGCATCGAGCACCTCAGGAGGAACATCAGGGATCTGAACCACATTCAGGGTGGCAGTTGTGGTGAACTACATATACCTGTCTGGACACGCCCGTCTGCTGACTGCTATTGTGGCTCCTCCCACAGACCCCTGTATAAAGGCGGTTGGAGGCACTGCTCCCCCCTCAGTCTCCAGGATGTTGTGTGGTCTTTCCTTGCAGCTAATAAAAACCTGTCTTTTGCCTCCTGTCTCCGAGAGTTATTGATGGTGCATCAGCAGTAAAAGGCCTCGGTAAGGGGGCAAGAATTTGTTCACCAGGAACACCTTCTTTACAAAGAATTTGCACACCAGAGACATTTTCATCATCAAGGTTCTGCTGCAGAGCTACAGGTTTGAGGTGAATGACATCTACTGCTTCCAAGAATTCCCAGGTTATGGCTCTTTGATGTTACTTTCAAGTACTTTGAGGGATAGTAGAAGATGCTACAGGACCTTTGGGAAAAGGGAACTGTTGAAGGTGTAGCCACTCTTCACACACAAGGGACATGAAATGGTGCCTATTGTGGATGTGCTCATCTTCAAGGCTTGGTACATCAAAGAAGCAGGTCTTTCTCAAAATCAGAATGTTGTTGGATTTAACACAGGCAAAAGCAAGCCAATTATCTTACAGTGTGGTTATCTTTGTCTGAACATCCATAGGCTATGGACCCACCCTAGTAAATGTGCAGATTTATAGGGGATTTATAGGAGCTTGCAGCTTGGGCAACTGCCAGTCTCCCATACAACCCTGCCCAGGCCTGCGCCCTGGAAACGTTCCAAGATGCAAATCCATGGTCTCACGAGACTAACGGATGCCTATAGGGGATTAAATAATAATGTTAAAAATTGCAAATTTTTTATCCCCCATCCTCATGGGACTGTAGCATTTAGAGTGGCATTTGGGGGTGATTGCCTCTGTAGTTTTTAAGGTAAAGTTAAAATGTCTAGAACACTGGCTGCAAAAAAAAAATACAAAGAGAAATGCAGATTCTGGAAAGTTGAAATTAAACCAGAAAATCTCAGAAAATTCCAACAAGTCAATGACCATGAAGAGATCTGGCAGATATGGACTGCTTTAACCC
Organism: Hypanus sabinus; assembly: GCF_030144855.1. NCBI lineage: Eukaryota > Metazoa > Chordata > Chondrichthyes > Myliobatiformes > Dasyatidae > Hypanus > Hypanus sabinus. The sequence goes on from NC_082715.1 coordinate 33,075,169, forward strand.
AACACATTAAGTTACTCTCTTCCTCAAAAGATGATGCTTCGCTTGCTGAGCATTTTCAGAATTTGCTTTCTCAGCCTCTCACTTCATTTCTTTGTTCTCAGAACTTCTGGGGCTGTTGCCAGACACTTAAGCCTGCCGCTGTTTGTGCCTAGCGTTTGGCTCTGGTCTCCACTTTCCATAGCTTGCCTCCTCACTTCCTGGCTTGCATTTTGTTTCCTGTTGCTTTTGCAGCTTTTTGGAATGTACTTTTGCTTTTTTTTCCAGTCTGCTTAGTTGTCCTTTTCCTCGGCTTTAGGTGCTCCCAGTCCAGCTGCTCTATTCACACCCTTCTTTAGTACTGGCACCGATCAAGAAAAAACAGTGTTCTACTTAAAAATAAATATGATTTACAGTATATCAGCCTACACAAGCAAGTACATCATTGGTGTTTAGAAATTTGACTTGATTGGCTCGCTATTCAAATACCCAAGATGTAAGAAAAGGAAAAAGGAGGAAGGCGAGGCTGAAGAGGAGGGTTAGATGGGAAGGGATAAGTTAATGCCAGAAGCAGTAGGAGATGAGCCAAGAAGTGGCAATAGGACCCCAGAGCAGCTAAGAATGTATATGGCATAGCAGTACATAAAACAGATGGGAGGGGACATCTGAGGAACCAGCAACCTGAGGAATTAAGCTATGTAATGTGCAAGCAGGAGATTGTCAGCAGGAATTAATGGAACTTGACAGTAACAACACAAGAAAAATTGAGCAAGAACAGAAGCACAAGCAATTCAAGATGGCAGTACCTCGCCAAAGCTGTACATGATACAAATGAGAATTTTGCAGCCTGCTACACACCCACCATTTCATCCTGCCACTCAACATCACTCAACATCTTGCCCCTCTAACCTTTATCCTGCTACTGCACTCCAATCCAGGTAATTGTAAGAGGCGTAGTATTTCTTGTTCAGGTCACCAACCTTAATCGAGTCAGCTTCTGAAGCCAGTAGATGAAAGGTCTGATTACACTGTCTTTTGTAGCCAATGCAAATCAGTTAAAACTTAGTCATACACACAAGCGCAGGAGGAACTCAGTGGGTCCGTCAGCATCTATGGGAAAGAGTAAACGGTCGATGTTTCAGGCTGAGATCTGATGATGGATCTCAGCCTGAAACATCGACTGTTTACTCTTTTCCATTGATTCTGCCTGGCCTGCTGAGTTCCTCTAGCATTTTGTCTGTATTACTTTGATTTCCAATACTTGCAGATTTTCTCATGTTTGCAAATTACTAAAACCTTCCCGGCTTGGATGTCCTGTTAGATTTAGATTTGAAGGCAGATGTGCCTTGGTGGGGCATTTTGGAAGGAAAGTACAATTAGATGTGTGCCAAGTGCCCTTCTCAATCACTGTCCAGTGCCTGCTTCTTTACAGAAATACCAGTGTAATACAAAATGGGTTAAGAACAAATGGAACTAGTTTCTCTATCTTTATCCTAAGTTTGTACTTTGGCAAACTAAGAAATGTCTTGAGATATTTTCTATTTTAAAGCACTATACAAGTTGTTTTGGAGGAAATCAGTATTTTCAGGGGGCAGAAGTTCAAGAAAATTAGCTCTTTTGACAGCTTCCAACAATTCACTGCACTAATATTTGAGAAGGGCAATAGCCTTTCAATACAAATTCCATATGGTAGCCCAACATCAGCAACACGCATTTTGGCACTCATGAATGAGAGAGGCCACAGGGAAAAGGAAGTGAACGTTAAAGCTTAAAGTGACCTGGAAATTATCACTGAGATACAAAGCCTTGAAAAAGTCTTCAGCTTCCACAGCTACTCTATCTTCACATTTTAAATGTCTCATTTTCTACACTTAAAATATACTGAAGGATTTTTGAGCTTATCTACAAAACATTGTGCATCGTGCATCATGTCAAATCAAAACAAAAATTCCCAAACCTGTCAAAAATTTACTAAAAATTAAAAACCAAAATTGTGAGGCTGAAGAAGTCTTCAACCCCTTTGCAATTACTAAGCTAACTTTCCTCAGGTACTGTACTGTCTATTACCTTCACCAGTCCTGATGAAGGGTCTTGGCCTGAAAAGTCAACTGTTTACTCTTTTCCCTAGATGCTGCCTAGCCTGCTGGGCTCCTGTGGTGAACTACATATACCTGTCTGGACACGCCCCCTGCTGACTGCTCCTGTGGCTCCTCCCACAGACCCCTGTATAAAGGCGATCAAGGCCTGAGCCCGGCCTCTCAGTCTCCAGGATGTAGTATGGTGGTCACTCACTGCTTGTTCCTTCTTCCAGTCAATAAAAGCCGATATCTCGCCTTCACGTCTCAGAGTGAGTTATTGATGGTGCATCAGTTCCTCCAGCATTTTGTGTGTGTTGCCTAGATTTCTAGCATCTGTAGATTTTCTCTTCTCTTACCTTACCAACTCACCAATTATGATATGCACCCAACTACGCCAGCTTCTGGAATTTCAATGCTCTAACTCTCCTGAGTGTAGATAGCTGGTGCGGCCCCTTTAAGGATCCAAGACCATCTTGCTAATTGGCTGCCATGTTTTGCTGCCAGGATTTCAGTATTTGAGGAGCATCTGAACTGAGGTTCAGGGCTCAATCGTAAACTCAACCGGTTATCGTCTCATGTCTTGTTTAGTGCTCAGTTCTTGGTTCAGTCTTGTATCATGTCTTGATCCAAGCCTCAGATACTCCAGCACATGGGTCCCAACCATCCTCGTTAGGGTCTCTCATCACAATTTGTTGATGTAGAAAATTGGATGATTAGCTAAGTAATTACCTCCTCCCTCTGTATGGTCCAACAATAGGCTAGATTTTCAACAGGTCAAACCAAAATTTAAGGGGGTTTCTTTTTCTTTGTTACTGCGTATGTTAATCAAAATGGCTTCTTTGTTTTGTTAAAGGTAGGAATGCTTCTTTGCTTTAAGTGCTTTCTCTTGTAGTTTGTTTGTGTTAAAATTACTGATAATGAGAATTGTATTCGTTTGTTAACCAATTGGGATTAATGTTATTTTTTCTTCTGGGTCTGTAAGCTATTATTGGCGGGCATTTTGGGGAGTCGGCGCGAGAGGGTGAGAGAAAGACAGAATACGATGCTGTAAGCTGGGCGACGGAACGGACCCCGAGCGGGGGTCCGAGGCCAGGAGGTTCGGCAAGGAGAGGAGATGAGGACTGACGTGCTTGGTTGATCACTTCGAGTGGTCCTGAGATACGAGTCGAGGAGTATGGAGGGGATCAAATGGTGGTCAGAAGACTTCGTTAATTGAGCTCCAACACATCATGGATGTGTACTTTGCCCACTGCTCTACTCTCCCTATACCCATGACTATATGGCTAGGCACAGCTCAAATATCCTGACGACAACAATTGTTGGCAGAATTCCAGATGGTGACAAGAAGGCGTATAGGAGAGAGAGAGATCAGCTGGTTGAATGGTGGTGCAGCAAAATCCTTGCACTCAACGTCAGTAAGACCAAAGAATTGATTGTGGACATCAGAAAGGGTAAGACAGGGGAATATACCCCAGTCCTCATTGAGGGATCAGAAGTGGAAAGGGTGAGCAATTTCAAGTTCTTGGGTTTCTATCCTGGGTTCAACACATCAATGCAGTTACAAAGGAGGCACGACGGCAGGTATATTTCATTAGGAGTTTGCAGAGATTTGGTATGTCATCAAAGACATACACAAGTTTCTAGAGATATACCGGTGGAGAGAATTCTAACTGTCTGATATGGTGGGGGTGGGGGCCACTGCACAGGATTGAAATAAATTACAGAAAGTTGTAAACTCAGTCAGCTCGATCATGGGCATTTACCTGCCCAGCATCCAGCACATCTTCAAAGAGTGATGCCTCAGAAAGCAACATCCATCATTAAGGACCCCTGTCACCCAAGACTCATTGCTACCATCAGTGTGCAGATGCAGCAGCCTGAAAGCACGCACTCAATAATTCAACAATAGCTTCTTCTCCATTGCCATCAGATTTCTGAATGGACTTTAAACCCAAGAACACTGCCTCACTACTTTTTTTTCCCTCGGCTGAAATGGCTAACATGAGAAGGCACTGTTTTAAGGTGTTTGAGAGTAGGTACAGAGGAAATGTCAGGGGTAAGTTCTTTTATGCAGAGAGTGTTGAGTGCGTGGAATGGGTGCCGGCAACAGTGGTGGAGGCAGATACGAAAGGGTCTTTTAAGGGACTCCTGGATAGATACACGGAACTTAGAAAAATAGAGGGCTATGGGTAACCCTAGGTAATTTCAAAGTAAATACATGTTTAGCACAGCATTGTGGGCTGAAGGGCCTGTATTGTACTGTAGGTTTTCTATTTTTCTGTTTCCATGCTTATTTCATTTAAGTTACTTACTATTTATAGTAACTATTTTATATATTTAATATTTATATTTATATATTCACACACCACTATATTTACACACTTCTTACTATAATTTATAGTTTTTATTATTATGTATTGCAAGGTTCTGCTGCTGCATAACAAGTTTCATGACAGATGCCAGTGATGTTAAACCTGATTCTGATTCTGAAGATGAAGTTCATGGCTCCGCAATTTCAAAGGCCTTACATGAAAAGGATATTTATGAAAGAGCGGCAAGGAAGAAGCCATGGCTAAAAAAAAACAGCATCTTCTTGCCTGTAAAGACTTTGCAAAGTGTCACTTAGAAGATGTTGCAAAGATTTGGAAAAAAAGTCGTGGTCGGATAAGACTAAAGTGGAACATTTTGGCCTCATGTAAATCTGCGCATCAACCAGGTAACACCATCCCTACTGTAAAGTATGGTGGAGAAAGCATCATGCTATGGGAAGCTTTATCGTAGCAGGGACTGGAAATCCCTTCATGGGAAGATGAATATTGCTAAATACAGAGAGATCCTGGATAAAAACCTGCTAGCCTCAACCAGAAAGCGTAAACTGGGGAGAAAGATCATCTTTCATCAGGACAATGACCCCAAGCACACCATTAAAGCAACCATGGAGTGACTGCAACTGAAGGGGATCAATGTTTTTGAGTGGCCCAGTCAGAGTCTTGCCCTTAACCTGATCCAACATCTCTGGTGAAACCTCAATGCTGCTGTCCACTGCCACTCCCAATTAACCGGCACAGCTTTACAATCAGACCCAATCCAAAATGAAGAATTTTCATTCCTCCCTTTGGGTCTGTGGTAAGCTACGTATACCTGTCTGGACACGCCCCTCTGCTGACTGCTCCTGTGGCTCCTTCCACAGACCCCGGTATAAAGGCGATTGGGGCACTGCTCCTCCCGCAGTCTTTGACATGTTGTGCTCCCTTTTTGCTGTTAATAAAAGCCTATCTTTCACTTCCAGTCTCCTAGAGTTATTGATGGTGCATCATGGTCACTGATACAGCAGTGGCTCATAACCAAAACAGTTTGTTGAGCCTAGACAGTGACTAATTGGTGGGACTACAACAACAGTTATATTTCAAGGCCAATCTTAATTGGCAAGGAAATAGAAAGTACAGTAGAGGGACTATATGCTGATGCAAACACAGAAAGGTAATATAATAATAATAATAATAAATATAGTAATAAGTCTTAATAAGCTGGTAAGGAAGGCGGGCTCTGCCGTGAGCACAGAACTGGAGAGTATGACATCGGTGGCAGAGAGGAGGGCGCTGAGTAGGCTACGGTCAATCATGGAAAACCCTGAACATCCTCTGCACAGCACCATCCAGAGACAGAGAAGCAGCTTCACCGGCAGGTTGCTGTCAATGCAATGCTCCTCAGACAGGATGAAGAGATCATTACTCCCCAAAGCCATTCGGCTCTACAATTCAACCACCAGGGGCAAGACATGTTCAAGTGCCGGGGTTAGGACTGAGCTTAAGTTACCACTCAATGCACTTTAGTAAACTATTTAAGAACTTTTTAAAAGTTATTTATTAATGCTTTTTGAGAGGGTGATTTTAGATGCATATCATATTTATACTGAGTTAAATACTGTATGTAATTAGTTTTGCTACAATAAGTGTATGGGCCACTGGAAAAATGTTGAATTTCTCCTTGGGGATGAATAAAGTATCTATCTATCTATTTACAGGAATAACAAGCAGACTGGGAAGAAGATCAGGGTAATATATATTTTCAACCTCTATTCCTAATATAATATAGTCTTAACTGATATTTGGGTTTGTAATTAATAGTTCTGGACTAGAAAGAAGACTAGGGCACATTGAGGTTAGGTGGAAAAGTAGACTGCAGTTAGAGCATCAGCCATAGTTTTATTAAATGAGAGCAGGCTAGAGGGTCTGGATTGACCTCTCCTGCTATTATTTCTAGTGTTCTTCAATTGCCTCAGCACAGTCCTAGAGTATCATCCTTGAATAGGTGCTCAAATTCTTCAGTCTTCAGACACAGATATACTTCCGCTGAGCCAAGCTGACACACATAGAAATGGATACACATTAGGGAAAAAGTGACAGATGTATCAAAGATATCATGAAAAGGACATGACAAAGACATAGACAAAACAGCAAAAAGGATGTGCACAGCAAAATAACACAAAACAAGCGAGAGCGGAATAAACACAAACAGAATAAAGAAATATAAAGAATTTAAAAAATAATAAAACATGACAAAAATAAATCTATTAACGTGGTTAAAACTATTAGGGTAAAATTTATCAGTAATTTAAATTAAATGTGCAAAGGATAGAAGCAGCTGCATCTCTTACCCCAAACAGCTCCATTGAACTAAATCTCAGAGGACAATGCACCGCTTCTACAATGGATATGTTGCACGTATAACAGTAGCAGTTGAGTAAACATTTCTGCTCACCTATGTTATTAATTTACTCTTCTGTGTAAGACGGTCAGAAGTTTATCTACTTTACTGCTGGTTATATGATGCTGTGTGGTATATTCAGTCAGGTGTAAGTTTTGGCTCAGTGATTATATAGGTATTCCACAGAACAGAACAATACTGTAACCTGGGGAATGTTTGTATCCAGGATAGTTAGCAAGTCAGATATGTGGCCAGGAACTGAGTTCCCTGGTAGCGGAGGATGTCTTTAGCCCCATAGCGGCCAGCAAATCAATCTGTCCAGTTTCTCAAATGCTCATTCATATGTATGAACCGTGCACAAGGCAGTTGCTCATAATTCAGGGAGAACCTGCACTCTTATCTCTAGTCAAATGGCTGAGAGTTCAGGCCCCAGTCCAAGGAGATAGGCAAATAACACACACAAAATGCTGGTGGAACACAGCAGGCCAGGCAGTATCTATAGGGAGAAGCACTGTCGATGTTTCAGGCCGAGACCCTTCGTCAGGACAAATAGTCTGGTTTGACTGTAGTGAAGGAGAGCTATGGTCTCAAACGAGCCATTGTTTCAGATGTGACAATCGATGCACCCACTCAGTAGAATGCAGAACATTCCATGGCACTACTCAAAGTATTACAGAGAAGATTTCCAATGGTCTGGAAAATGACCAAACCTGAATCAACATAAACTCAAGCAGATCTGGTATTTTCTCTCAACTGGATTACAGTGCAGGAGTACGCGAGCCCCAGGGCTCTCACCATCAGGTTCAGGAACAGTCATTACCCCTCGACCATCATTTCACCTTACGTCTTTAACCCATCACCTCTAGGTGAGACTGCAACAAGAGATCATGGGTCAGGAGTGAAAGGTGAAATGTTTAAGGGGAACATGAGGGGAAATGTCTTCACTCAGAGGGTGCTGAGAGTGTGGAGTGAGCCACCAGCACAAGTGGTGAATGCGATTTCGATTTCAGCGCTCAAGAGAAGTTTGGGTAACTACGTGGATGGGAGGGGTATGAAGGGCAATAGTCAGGGTGCAGGCCAATGAGAGCAGGCAGCTTAAATGGTTTGGCACAGTCTAGATGGGCCAAGGGGCCTGTTTCTGTGTTGTAGTTTTCTATGAACCTATGAACCAGGCTCTTGAACCAGAGGACATAACTTCATTCAACATCACTTGCCCCATCACTGAACTGTACCCACAACCTATGGACTTACTTTCAAGGAATCTTCATCTCATGTTCTTGATATTTATTGTTTATTTATTACTATTTCTTCTTTTTCTTTATTTACTTGCGCGGTTTGTTGTCTTTCCACCCCTGTTGGTGCAGTCTTCCACTGAAGCTACAGTAATTATTGGATTTATTGAATATGGCCACAAGAAAATGAATCTCAGGGTGTGTATGATGATGTGATATATATACATACATACACACACACACACACACACATACACATACATACTTTTATAATAAATTTACTTTGTACTTAGAATGATTTGTTAAAATACTACTGGCTAAGATTAGCTGCCACTTTAATCAGTGGCTATACTTCAGAGTAATTTCATTGTATGTATTGTGATTTTGGCAGCTTGAATCAAAAAAAGCAAACAACATAAATGAAAATTCGTGGGAGAGAGGGAGAGAGGGAGAGAGGGAGAGAGGGAGAGAGGGAGAGAGGGAGAGAGGGAGAGAGGGAGAGAGGGAGAGAGGGAGAGAGGGAGAGAGGGAGAGAGGGAGAGAGGGAGAGAGGGAGAGAGGGAGAGAGGGAGAGAGGGAGAGAGGGAGAGAGGGAGAGAGGGAGAGAGGGAGAGAGGGAGAGAGGGAGAGAGGGAGAGAGGGAGAGAGGGAGAGACAAGTTAGAGTTAAGACAGAAAAATGTATTCTTTAACTCACCATAAGCAAAACCACAAAATGATCTTTTGTTTTATTTAATCACTTCCTGTAATCATTACACCTTTTTTCTAACACTTATCTCATCACACATTTTCTGATAATAACAGTATTGTTCTAAAAGTTGGCAGTCTCTCCTTCACTCCGACCAGTACCATAGAAATACGTGTACTTTTAAAACAATGGTTTCTCTATAAGCAAGTGAAACCCTTGTTTTAAGATTATCTAAAATAATATTTTGTTCCAATGAACTTGTTGACAGTAACGTATGTAATCTGAAGCAATATTAACTGAAATGCTTGCATACTTGTCCAAATGTTTGGTTCAAAAATTACATCATTATTATTGCTAAATTCGATATTTCCATCTGTGCTTATATACAAGATTTCAATGCACAAAGGGAAGATTGTATCCTTCAATCATCCTTGCAAGCAATTCATAATGTTAGGATGGTGTGTTTATTCTATTGCAGGATGATCTGATCCTGCACCACACAGTTCAAAAGTCATATTTAAACAAGTCTGAGGAAGTGCAGAGTTCATTCTTAAGGTATTCATAATATGTGGTCTAATTCTAGGAAACCTCTGGATCATTGACTGTGTTTGTCACTTCTTTCTAGCATGGGATATTCCAGAGAAGCTTGGGAGCTCCCACTTCTCAGCCCAGTTTTGCATCCTAGCAATGTCCCGCTGTAACCTCTGACAGCCCTCCACACTATCCACTACACCTCCAACCTTTGTGTCATCTGCAGATTTACTAACCCATCCCTCCACTTCCTCACCCAGGTCACTTATAAAAGTCATGAAGAGGAGAGGTCCCAAAATAGATCCCTGAGGCACACCACACGTCACAAACCTCCATGCAGAATATGGCCCATCTACAACCACTCTTTGCCTTCTGTGGGCAAGCCAATTCTGGATCCACAATGCAAAGTCCCCTTGGACATGCCTCCTTACTTTCTCAATAAGACTTGCATGGGGTACCTTATCAAATGCCTGGCTGAAATCCATATACACTACATCTACTGCTCTACCTTCATCAATGTGTTTAGTCACATCCTCAAAAAATTCAATCAGGCTTGTAAGGCACGACCTGCCTTTGACAAAGTCATGCTGACAATTCCTAATCATATTATGCCTCTCCAAATCTTCATAAATCCTGCTTCTCGGGATCTTTTCCATCAACTTACCAACCACTAAAGTAAGACTCACTGGTCTATAATTTCCTGGGTTATCTCTACTCCCTTTCTTGAATAATGGAACAACATCTGCAACCCTTCAATCCTCTGGAACTTCTCCCGTCCCCAGTGATGATGCCAGAGACTCAGCAATCTCTTCCCTCACCTCCCACAGTAGCCCAGGGTACATCTCATCCCGTCCTGGTGACTTATCCAACTTGATGCTTCCCAAAAACTCTAGTACATGCTCTTGCTTAATGTCTAGATGCTCAAGCTTTTCAGTCCGCTGCAAGTCATCCCTACAATCCCCAAGGTCCTTTTCCATAGTGAATACTAAAGCAAAGTACTCATTATGTACCTCTGCTGTTTCCTCCAGTTCCATACACACTTTTCTACTGTTACACTTGATTGGTCCTATTCTCTCACATCTTATCCTCTTGCTCGTCACATACTTGTAGAATGCCTTGTGGTTTTCCTCAATCCTTCTCGCCATGACCTTCTCATGGCCCCTTCTGGCTCTCCAAATTTCATTCTTAAGCTCCTTCCCGCTAGCCTTATAATCTTCTAGATCTCAATCATTACCTAGTTTTTTGAACCTTTTGTAAGCTTTTCTTGACTAGATTTTCAACAGCCTTTGTACACCACGGTTTCTGTACCCTACCATCCTTCCCCTGCCTCTTTGGAACGTACCTATGCAAAATGCCACATAAACATCCCCTGAACATTTGCCACATTCTGCCATACATTTCCCTGAGAATGTCTATTCCCAATTTATGCTTCCAAGTTCCTGCCTGATAGCTTTATATTTCCCCTTACTCCAATTAAGGAGTTCCCTAACTTGTCTGTTCTTATCCCTCTCCAATGCTATGGTAAAGGAGATAGAATTGTGATCTCCAAAATGCCACTGAGAGATCTGACACCTGACCAGGTTCATTTCCCAATACCAGATCAAGTACAGTCTCTCTTCTTGCAGGCTTATCTACATAATTGTGTCAGGAAACCTTCCTGAACACACCTAACAAACTGTAACCCATCTAAACCCCTCACTCTAGGGAGATACCAATTGATATTTGGGAAATTATATTCTTCCACCACAACAACCCTGTTACTATTACACTTTTCCAGAATCTGTCTCGCTATCTGCTCCTTGATGTCCCTGTTACTATTGGATGTCTATAATAAACACCCAGTAGAGTTATTGACTCCTTCCTTTTCCCAAGTTCCACCCATAGAGACTCAGTAGACAATCCCTCCAAGACTTATTCCTTTTCTGCAGCCATGACACTATCTCTGATCAATTGTGCCACACCCCCACTTCTTTTGCCTCCCTCCCCGTCCTTCCTGAAACATCTAAAGCTTGGCACAATGTACCCACTACTCCTCAGGTCCCCTTTAAAATTTTCCTGCTTACCTTTAACCTATGCCCTCTAGCTGTATGCAGAACTTCAGACTGAAATGTCAAACACAAGCATCTCGACTGACTCTGATTCTATACTGAGGACATTTTGCATTGACAGAGTTGGGGGCTTTTGGATAACACATACAAAATCCTGGAGGAACTCAGCAGTTCTGGCAGCAACAATGGAAAGGAATAAACGGTTGATGTTTTGGGCCTACACCTAGTTCACAGTTCAAAGTAAATTTATTATCAAAGTAAATATCTATCACCAAATGAATCCTGAGATTCATTTTCTAGTGGGTAAACACAGTAAATACAAGAAACACAATAGAATCAATGCAAGACCACACCCCACAGGATGCACAAATATCAAAAATTTAAAAGCTAAAAAAACTCTACAAATAGAAGAAATAAAATAAAAATAGCAAATAAACAATATATAAAGAACATGAGATGAAAAGTCCTTGAAAGCGAGTCCATAGGTTGTGGGAACAGTTCAGTAATGGGACGAGTGAAGTTATCCCCAGTGGTTCATGAGCATGTTAGTTGAGGGGTAATAGTGGTGGATCCTGTACTTTCTTCCCGATGACAGTATTCCTTGGATGGTGGGATGCTGTTCTCCTGCAACAGCGCTCCATTTAGATGTGGTCACTGGTAAGGAAGGCTACACCAATGGTGGACTGTGCCATTTCCATTACCTTTTGTAGCTGCATTGGTGTTTCCTGTTTCCATACCAGACCGTGTTGCACCGATCAATATATACTCTACTACACATATAAAGTTTGTTAAAGCTTCAGATGACATACCAAATCTTAGCAAACTTCTAAGAAATAGAAATTTGCTTTCTTCATAATGATACTCACTCGCTGGACCCAGGACAAATCTTCTGAAATGATAATACCAAGGAATGTGAAGTTGCCGACCCTCTCCACCTTCGATCTTCTGAAGAGAACTGGCTCAATGACCCCCTGTTTCCTGCTCCTGAGGTCAATAATCAGCTCCTTGGCCTGGTTGATATTGAGTGTGAGGTTGTTTTTGTGGCAGCACTCAGGCAGATTCAAAACCCCTCCTATACGTGGATTCATCATCACCTTTGAGTTGACAAATGACAGTGGTGTCATCAGCAAACTTAAATACTGGAGCTGCACTTAGCCACACAGTCATGAGTATAAAGCAAGTAGAGCAGGGGGAATCTTGTGGCGCACCTGTGCTGATGGTGATTGAGGAGATTTTGTCAGACCAAACTGATTGGGGCCATAATCAAGGCCAAGTCTTGAAGCTTATTAATTAGTTTAGAGGTGTCAGGACACTAAAGTAGGGACCCAATGGCAGACCAAGTTCTGTGCACACTGTGATATTTACTGAGTAGCAAATCCAGAGGGGCAACAAAGTCAGTGTCAAAGTTCAGGCAGAGATCAAAAATTCCAGAAAAATCCAAAAACCAGATTCAGGAAACAGGCAGAGTTGATATTCAGTTGGACAGAGTTTCAATACAAATACTGGAAAGGCTCAGGAAAACTCACTGGCACAATCTGGCAGAACACAGGTGAAAACACAGGACTGAAATACACTGAGCAATAAACAGAGAGGCAGGTGATAGGTGGAGCACAATGAGACACAGGTGCAGCAATACAGGTAATAATGAGAAACAGATGAGAGACGGAGTACTCAGTGATACAGGGGCCGGAGCAGAGCAGGAGCACGTGGCAATACAAAATACAGCTACGGGGAAAGCACACAACAAGGCAAAGTTCAACTAGAGGTATTGACAAGAGGGGATAAGCATTGAATGCTGAGCTGTAATCAACAAAGAGTATCCTGCTGTATGCATCTTCTCTGCCCTGATGTTTCAGGGTTGAGTGAAAAGCCAAAGAAATGGCATCTGCTGCTGATCTGTTGTGACGGTGGGCAAATTGGAGCAGATCCAAGTCACTTCTCAGGCAGGAGTTGATATGTTTCATCACCAACCTCTCAAAACACATCATCACAGTGGATGTAAGTGCTACTGGATGACAGTCAATGAGGCAGGTTAACATGTTCTCCTTAGGCACTTGTATAATTGAAGCCTGCTTGAAGCAGGTGGGTACCTCAGACTGGGGAAGAGACAGGGTGAAGATCTCAGTGAACACTCTAGCCAGTTGATCAGCACAGATCTTTAGTATTCAGCCAGGTAGCCTGTCTGGTCCAAATACTTTCTGGGGGTTCACCCTCCTGAAAAGTGCTGTCACATCGGCCTCTGAGACTAAAATCACAGGGTCATCAGGAGCTGTGGGGTTTTATGAAGGTTTCTCTATGTTTTGACAGTCAAAGTCAGCATAAAAGGCACTGAGCTCATCTGGGAGTGCAGTTTAAGCAACACACACAAAATGCTGGTGGAACGCAGCAGGCCAGGCAGCATCTATAGGAAGAAGTACAGTCGATGTTTGGGGTCAAGACCGTTCGTCAGGACTAACGGAAAAAAGAGATAGTAAGAGATTTGAAAGTGGGAGGGGGAGACCTAAAATGATAGGAGAAGACAGGAGGGGGAGGGATGAAGCCTAGAGCTGGGAAGTTGATTGGCAAAAGGGATAAAAGGCTGGAGAAGGGGGAGGATCATAGGACGGAAAGCCTTGGAGAAAAGAAAGGTTGGAGGGGAGCACCAGAGGAAGACGGAGAACAGGCAAGGAGTTATTGTGAGAGGGAAAGAGAGAAAAGAAATTATTAAAAATTAAAAATTAGGCATGGGGTAAGAAAGGGAGGAGGGGCATTAATGGAAGTTAGAGAAGTCAATGATCATGCCACCAGGTTGGAGGCTACCCAGACGGAATATAAGGTGTAGTTCCTCCAACCTGAGTGTGGCTTCATCTTGACAGGAGGCCATGGATAGACATTTCAGAATGGGACATGGAATTAAAATGTGTGGCCTCTGGGTGCAGTTTGTTCTCAACTATAGTACGTCTGTAAGATGGCAACATTCAAGTTCTGCTGCAACAATCGAGCATCCTTCAGTGATTCAAGTTTGGTGCAGAACTGTCTCTTTGCATGTGAAATGGATTCTGGAGATCCTACCTGGATCTCTTGTATTTTACTTGGTTGCTGGACCCGAATGTCACTAATCTGGCCCTCAGCAGATTGTGGATATTCAGGTTCAATCAGGGCCTCTGGTTGGAGAAGACTCTGTATGACTTTGTGAGTACACACTCATGAACAACTGTTTTTAAAGTCTGTGACAACCATGGCGGAGTTGTTCAAATCCTCTAATGAATCCTTGAACACGGCCCAGTCCACTGACTTGAAGCAATCCCATAGCCGCTCCTCCTCCTGTGAACACCTTTTTGTTGTCTTTATTTATGGAGTCTTGGTCTTTAACCTCTGCCTGTATACAGGTAGGAAGAGGACAACCAAATGATCAGATTCAACACAAATAAAATGCTGGAGAAACTCTGCAGCTCAGGTAGCTTCGATGAAAATGAACAAACAGTCAATGATTTGCTGCCGAGATTCTTTTTCAGGAAAGATTTCCCAAATGTGGTCTAGGGTAGGCATTTAAAAACATAATACAGCAGTCATTGGAGAGTGTTGGAACCCTTGGTGCTGCAGGTTATATGTTGATGTTAACTGGGCAGATATTTCTTCAAAGATGTTTTATTGAAGTCCCCAACAATGCATCAGGGTAGGCTGTTTCTTGCTTGCTGATGGTGGCACGCAGTACCTCTAGTGTCTGCTTAACATTGGCCTTTGGTGTGTATAAACTGCAGGCAGTATCACGGGGGGAAAGTTTCTCGGAAAGTAGAACCATTGGCATCTAATCGTTAGATGTTCCAGATGGGGGGGGGGGGGGGTGGAGTGCAAGAGTGCAAGAAGACTGCTGCGTCCGAGTATGACAGAGTTTATCATGAAACACAGACCCCTACCTTTTGCCTTTTTTGAAGCAGCAGTCCATCCGTCCTGTATATTGAAAAGCCCTTGGATTTTATTGACACATCTGGTGTGTCCAGAGTGAGCCATTTCTCCGTGAAATAAAGAACACAGCAATTCCTCATTTCCCTCAGATACAGAAATCTTGCCCTTAGGTCCTCGGTCTTGTTCCCTTGGGACTGTACGTTTGAGAGCAAGATGCCTGGTCGAGAGAGTTTCATCCTATGGCATCTTAGCTGAGCTCAGAGTCCTCCCTCTCTTTCAGCTCTGACAATGTACCTTTGTCCATTTAAAGCTGCAGTACCTGCATGCTTGGAAGTTAAGTCTACCAGGTTTTCAGAAAATTGTTGAATCACTAGTTTGTTAAGATAATTCAAAAGTACATTATTTAAAGGAAAATTACAGGCTGCAGATTACAGTGAGAGTAGTTCAGAAGAAGTGTATTTAGAAGTTTTGTAAGCAGCCTGCAAATTGTCACCATGATTCACCCACCAGTGCCATCTTGCATATGTATTATTGCATATCTTACTATTTTACTGTTTGAGAATGTTCACTGTGCAAAGTTTACCTGTCACATTTCCTGCAGTTCAATAGTGACTGCACTTTGGAAAGAATTTCCTTGGTGCAGGGTCCATGTGTTGTCTCAAAATTAATATGAAAAATGCCATACAAGTGCATGTTTTTCAATTATTTTATGAATAGAGAATGTAAAATCAATCCGTGTATGTAAGATATGTATTTACATGCATTGTGTTTTTTGTGCTCTTCATCACAGTGGCTTCTTTTATATGCTGTATCAGATCTGAAATAATAATTACTTCATTCTCCTTCATGCTTGTGTACTGGAAATGACTAAGCGATCTTGAATCTTTATTTTATGTTTATTTATTTAGTTTAATTTAGAAATACAGTGCAGAATAGGCCTTTCTGGAGCCAGGCTACCCAGCACTTCCCCACAGCCCCTGATTTAACCCTAACCTAATCAGAGGACAATTTACAACAACCAATTAGCCTACTAATCAGTACGTCTTTGGGCCGTGAGAGGAGCACTCATTGAAAACACACACGTTACAGAGGATGCCGGAATTGAACTCCAAACTCTGACACCCTGAGCTCAAACACTAACTACTACGCTTCCGTGGCACCCAAATCTTTTAATTCTGTGCCCCAGTATGCAGGAGTCTCTGTAATAACCTCTAGTTTAACATTTGTGGCATTGAGTGCAGATGCATCACCAAGGTGGACTTGGAACGAAGATCTTACTCTAATTTACTTTCATATACAGCACATAAAATTTATAATTCCACAAATTTCACAACATATGCCAGTGATATGTTATCTGATTCAGAATGTGCATATATGTGCATATGCACATCTGTATCTTGGTAGCAATTCCATAGTCAGAGACACATTGCAATTGTCCCCACCTTGACAGCTTCCTCTGGAGGCTTATTTCAGGTGTTCAGTATGCTCTGAGTAAAGAAGGAACCACTCAGATCTCTTTTAAATCTCTCCCTCTTATCATGTATCTGTGTCCTCTCATTTTGGAATCCCCAACGCTGGGGAAAAGACAATAACTGGTCACCATAGCCATGCTCCTCATGATTTTATAAACTTCTCTGAGGTCTCTCCTTATTTCCCTACACTCCAAAGAATAAAGATCCAGCATGGCCAACATCTTCCTATAACTTAGGCTCTCTGTCCTTGTAAATCTCTTCTGCACTCTTCCCAGCTTGAGAATATCTTTTCTGTAACGGAGTGACCAACACTCTAAACGGTAAACCCCATGTGTGAGCTAAAACTTTGTAACAATTTGAATGTAAAGGTGAAAATAATGACATGTTTTCTAATTGATATTGGAAATTACTTGAGCTTGATAATGATGATTTTATTTTTAGGAGTAGGACTTTCTGTCTCTTTGTGCCACACCACCCAGCAACCCTAATTTAACCCTGGTCTAATGGGGGAGGGGGAGGGGGACTGGAGCATATGGACAAAACCCATGCGGTTATGGGGAGAACGTGCAAACTCTGTACAAGCAGCAGCTGGAATTGAGCCAGGGTCACTGGTACTGTAAAGAGATGTGCTAACCATTATGCCACCGTGCCATCCCCAGAACCAATAATTTAATGTAATTGTATTTTCTTTGTTTTGCAATATTTGTAATTTGCAGCAATTTACTAATCTGTATGTAAGTACATACCATAATATCTAGCAATAACTTCTTACTGCGCAGAGCAGGATATGATGTATTTAGAGATGCTATTTTTGCCAATAACTAGTCCAGGAGATTAGTAATGTGATCTCTGAAGGACAATTGGTCATCTACCAGCACACCCAGTTATTCTGCATTCCAAGGTTATAGATGAATCTATTAATAAGTAAGTGTATTCCATTGTCAAAACATTAAGGTAAACCAAATCAAACTGATTTTATTTGATCAAAAGGAAGCCAAATGTGTGCATTGATTTATGCCTAGATTGAGCTATATATTTTTATGTGACTTTTTCTCCAGACTTCTACAAGATAGTTCTGCATTTGTGACTTTTCTCAAGACTTCTGCATTTAGTAAAATAACTTTGTTTGAGTCAAGTATATAGCAATTGAATAAAAATTTAACAAGCTCTAGTTGTGAGTGAATATATTTTGTATATAACATGTATATCCACTAATCACATAATATTCATTTCAATACGTTTACCAGCTATTTAAATGCTGGAACCTAAAAATGCGTTTGAATAAGAAAAAACATATCTGCAAATGAAAATTGAGTAACTTTGTACACATTTCTGAGAGTTTCAGTAAACTTTGATTTCTGATCTTCATTTGCCCTAGTACTTTTCTCCCCAATGTAGAATGTCTGCACATGACAGCCACTGTAGTATAGTGTGCAAAATCTGCCTGCACTCAGATTTTCAATCGTAATGATCAGAGAAACAAAAGTCCTCATTCACTCAGGGAACAACCAAGTTTTACCAATCCTGTTTTCCCAAAATGGTGCTATTTAAAGCATCAGTACACAAACTGGATTCTTTGTCTTCACTGAGATCTCTGACCACAGATACAACTTCATGCACAGCCAGCACTGCTTTGCCTGTGGAAGTTCAAGCATACAATGGTACCACACAGAAGCTGGTTCTTCAGCCCACGAGATCTGTGCTGACCGAGATACCTAACTAAATAATTCTATCTATATCCATCTATTCCCTGTTAATGTGTCTGTCCAAGTACCTCTTAAATGTAATTGTATCTCTTTATACCACCTCCTCTGGTGGTGTGTTCTGGGCACCTATCACTCTCTGTGTAAAGAAAACATACCTTGTAAATATCCTTAACAGTTTTTTCTCTTAAACTTATGCTGTCTGGTATTTGACATTTCCACCTTGCAAAAAGGATTATTTACCCTATTTGTGTATTTCATCAATTTATATACTTCTATCAGATTGCTCCTGTGCATACCTGTGGACACGCCCCTCTGCTGACTGCTCCTGTGGCCCCTCCCACAGACTCCTGTATAAAGGCAATTGGGGCACTGCTCCTCCCTCAGTCTCCAGGATGTTGTGTGGTGGTCTCTTGCTGCTGACGGTGCTTTCTTCCGGCTAATAAAAGCCTACCTCGACTCACGTCTCTGAGAGTTATTGATGGTGCATCAGCTCAGCAGCCCCCAATACTCTACAGCAAGCAATCCTGATTTGTTTAACCTTCCTTACAGCTAATACATTACAATCCAGATGGAAATCCTCTGAACCAGCTTTCAAGCCTCCATATCCTTTTTATGGAGCTGCACACAATACTCCAAATATAGCCTAGCCAAAATCTTATACCAGGCAGGGTTTCTAAAACTTGGGGTCTATTGACCTCTTGGTTAATGGTAGTGGTTCTTGGCATGGAAAAGGTGGGAATCCCTGTTTTATAGTTGCAGCAGGATCTGCCAGCTGTTATGTTCAATGCCCCAGCTGCTGAAGGCAAGTAGGCCATATGCCTTCTTTACCAGCCTATCCATTTGGGTTGCCTCTTATAGAAATCTATGGACTTAAATCCCAAGACCCTTCCATTCATCAGTGCTCCTAAGGTTCTGCTAAGGGTTATGCATCCTGCAAATTTGCCATCTCACACTTGCGCAGATTAAACTCCTTCTGCCAGTTCTTTGTCTAGTTTCCAATGAGTCCTGCTCACTGTCCATATAACTCCATCAGTTTTGTATCACCTGCAAGCTTACCATTGAGCTCATCTACCTTTTCATCCAAATCATCTATATAGATTACAAACAACATTGGCCCTAGCAATGAAGTTTGCTGAATTCCAATGGCACAGACCACCATTCAGACAAGCCTTACTTTATCATCAGCCTCTTTCTTCAATGAGCAAGTAATTTTGTATTCAACATATGATCTCGCCGTGGATCCCATGTGACTTAATCTTCTTAACCTACCACCAGCCTGCTATAATGTCCTTACATATATCCACTGGCCTCATCAATCTGTCAGCTTGTCAAAAAATTTAGTCAAATTTGTGAGAAATGATCTTCCCCATGAAAAGTTATGCTATCATTAATAAGCCCATGCTGTTCCATAGGTGAATAAAGCTTATCTGTAAGAATCTTCTTGCATAACTTCCCTATTGCTGATAAGGCTCACCAGACTATCATTTTCTAAATGATTCCTAAAGCCCCTCTTTGACAAAGAAATAACAATGGCTATTCTCCAATCTTCAGGGACCTTTCCTGTGGCCAGTGAAGATTAAATAAAGTTCTCTGTCAAGACCTAGCAATCTCTACCCTTGCTTCCCTCAGTGCCTGTATAGATCTCATCAAGCCCTGGTGATTTATCTAACCTCCCCTACCCTTGGTTCTTCAGGAGTCCAAAATCCTCGTCTTTCTTAATATCATCTTGCAACAGAATACAACATATCCCTCTCTAATCTTTTCTTATCCAAGGTACTCATTTGGGACCTCAACCACTTCCCCTGACATCATGGATAAATTTCCTTCCAGTCCCTGTGTGGACCTACCTTTTCTCCAACTAATCTCTGACTCCAAACATACATATAAACTGCTTTGTGATTCTCCTTAATCCAACTTGTGAAGGACATTTCATGGTCCTTTTGGCCCTTCTCATTCCTTGTTTAAGTTTTAATTTCTGTTTCTTTTTTTTTATCCTCAATGGCCTTGTCTATTTGCAGCTTCCTAATCCTTGGCATTTGCTTCCTTTTACTTTTTGACAAGATTTGAGATATCTCCTGTTTTCTAAGCTTCTCAAAGTTAGCTATCCTTATAAGATTATAAGACCATAAGACATCTGTTATCTTCACATGAACATGCTGGTTGCAAACTGCTGATCTTTAAATGACCAAAGTATGGTTTTATCCACAAGAAACCTCTCCCAATCTGCCAGATATTGTTGTAATCTTATGGTCTTATGGTACTGTTGTAATTGGCCTTTCCCTGTCACCTGAGCACCAGTCTAATGCTTATCCATTATTGTCTTAAAACTGACTGAATAATGATTATTTTTCCCACTGAAACTTTGATTGCCTGACTAGGATCATTCAACAGCAAAAAGTCCAGCATGACCTTTTTTCCTGGTTGGACTGTCTACCTGCTGTTTCTAGAAATCCTACTGGATTAACCCAACAAATTCTACCCCTTCTAAGCCACTGGCAGTAAAGGAGACCCAGTCATTATTGGGAAAGTTAAATTCACCACTACAACAATCCTGATGTTCTTACATCTTCCATGATCTGTACTCGTCTTTGTTCTATCTCCCACTGGCTATTTGAGGACGGTAGTATAAACCCATCATATCATTTGCAACCTTCCTATTCTTGAATTCTACCCATTTCTAAACTCAAGAAGAGAAGAGTTCATCTTCTTTTCCTGTAGCTCACATGAACAGACAGAGCAGATATGGTAACCTGCTCATGTCGCAAGCTCCCTCGAAATGCATCATGCAGTCATGTTCTCAAAGAGAATTCTTTGACAACTTTATGCAAGGAATATCTAATTGTACCCTTCAGGGTTTCTGTTATCCCAGGTATAACTATACGCCCCCTGAAGGCTGTGAACTTCACCAGCTTGTCGTGGTGCCTACAAGACCCCTGGGAGCATTCTTTACAACCCTCATCCCCAACTGCTTTCTCCCCTTCCATCATTACAGCATCTACTCACTCAATGGCAATAGTTCCATAGAGTTGTACAGCAGAGTAACAAGCCTTTTAGGCCAGGACAGGGTTTCATAGAGAACCCCAAAAACATTCTTCTGTGCACCTTATGATTAAAAAATGTTAAAGGACATACTTAAATATTGTCAGGTATCCTGCAGACATGCTTGAACAGAAAAGAGTTACATACTTTAAGCTGTAAATTCCCATTGATATTTTGTACCATTATTAAAGTATTGCCTTTGCACTAAGGAGGAAAGAAAATTCTGATCATCGGTGATGGCCACCACAGAGCTCATGGCTACCACTTCCAGAAGGATTTGGGTTTTTCACCCAACACCATAGTTCAATAGACTGGTATAAAAGACTGGTCTTTTCCACTGGGGCACCACGGTAGCATAGTAGAAGTTAGCACGACACTATTACAGCTTGAGGTGCCGGAGTTCAGAGTTCAATTCTGGGGCCATTGCAAGGAGTTTGGATGTTAACCCCACGAATGCGCGGATTTCCTTTATGTGCTCTGGTTTCTTCCCACAGTCTGAGGATGTACCGGCCAGTAGGTTAATTGGTCATTGTAAATCCGAAAGGGGGTACAGGAGTCTGAAGGGACACACTCAACAGTTCAAGAACTGCTTCTTCCTCTCTGCCATCTGATTTCTGAATGGACATTGAATGCTCGGCATGTGGAGCAATACCTTATCTCCCGCCTAGGTAGCCTCCTACCTGCCGGCATGAACATTCCTCCATTGATACCCCTGGCCCTTACCCCATCCCTATCTATAATTTTAGTCTGGTTCTCTTTCTCTCTCTTTTTCCCCTCTCACTATAATCTCCCCCCCCCAGCCTTACCTTTCTTTCTCTTTTATTTCCCATAATTCTCCACCTTCCCCCTAGCCCATTTCCCTCCAGCCTATCACTTCCCAGCTCTCTACTTCATTCCTCCCCCCCAACTTCATCCCTCCCCCCACTTCTTATCCCCCCCTTGACCATCCCATGTTACTTCACTCCTGATGAAGTGTTTCGGCCCGAAACGTCGTCACTACCTCCTCCCATAGATGCTGTTTGGCCTGCTGAGTTCTGCCGGCATTTTGTGTTTTTATTTATTTCCAGCATCTGCAGATTCACTCGTGTTGCTATTGAACGCCCTCTGTCTTTTTTTGCACTAATTTAACTATTTCATATATCATTTAATATATTTAATTATTTATGATATAATTCACATTTTTTTCTGTTATTATATATTGCAGTGTACCGCTACCATGAAAACAGTACATTTCATGACCCATGCGTTTGCTATTAAACCTGATTCTGATGAAGCTAGTGGGTTGCTAGGCAGCACAGCTCTTTGGGACAGACGGGCCTGTTCCGCACTGTATCTCTAACTAAATAAAAGGCTGCTCGGGCAAAACGTGAGAGGGTTCTTAACATCCATGTAGCTGTTTTAGCCCTTTTTCACTACTTTTGAAGAAGAGGAAAGAGAAAGTTCTCCTATTCTCAAAATGACCCAAACACCATTATATGGTGCATCATGCATTTGAGCAACATGATGGGTTAAATCTGGGACCTATTGTACTATTTCAATACCAACATTACTTTATGAAACTTGCTTATAAAGAAAAGCCATAGTTTAATCCCAGAAGTGCATGGCATGGTAAAATAATAATTGCAAGCTACATCCTAGCTTGTTGTATTGCAGTTATTTTCTCAAATCTAGCAAGCTGCAGCTACATTTCATTGTGCTGAGTGGATTATTGCTGATGTCAAGGAGTTTGAGCCATCTTATCTGATTTATGTGATATATTAGAATAGTTTTTTACTGAAACTAAAAAGAGTAGCCATTAGTGGAAAGGAGATTCTCATACTGATAAGACAACTGGAAGGCTATATTATTGATTATGTACTCAAAGAGACAGGATCACTTTTTATTAGACAGCCAAGGCTGTATTTCAAAACTATCATAAACTCAATCTGCATTGCACAATATCCAGTCCTCCAACAAATTGTGAAGATCATTTTTGGCTTTGATTTTTTGCAGAAATAATGCGGTCTAACTAAACTGAAGCCGCAGAATGTGGGCGTGCTCCAGTTAACGGTGATAAAGTGGGCAAAGTATTAATTGTTTCTCCTTAGTTTTGAAGATGGCAGAAAAGAAATCAAACAAAGATATTGTATAGTGCAATTTGTCGGGTATTCCATACAGTGACACTCCTATTGCTACAGTTGACCTTGACTGAACCATCAGTGTGCAAGCGAACATTAAAAGGTGAGGCAGCTGGGGTGGCACGGTAAATAACGGTTAGCGTAACGTTGTTTCGGTGCTAGCCACCTGTGTTCAATTCCCGCCACTGTCTTAAGGATTTTGCATGTTTTCCCTGTGACTGCATGGGTTTTTCCGGGTGCTCTGGTTTTCTCCCACATTCCAAAGATGCACAGGTTAGTAGGTTAAGTGGTCACATGGGTGTAATTGTGCAGCGCAGGTTCGTGGGCTGGATACAGTGCAGTGTCTCTAAATAAATAAACGTGCTGTGGACTGTCCTGCTGAAGGGTTTCGGCCTGATACCTCCACTGTACTCTTTTCCATAGAGGCTGCCTGATGAATTCCTCCAGCATTTTGTGTGTGCTGTTCGGATTTCCAGCATCTGCAGATTTTCTCTTGTTTGTTGTTGATTGTTGTCAGTTCTTGTGGCTGCTAAATTTCAAATGTAAAGTTTCCTTTACGCTTATTACAGTTTCAATTTTATCTATATTTTAGGAACTTACTTATTATTTATACTGAAGGAGGCCTTTTAATCTACAGGATCCATGTTGATTTCTGGGGAGCAATCCCATTGTCCCACACCCCTTTCATTATTATTCTGTATGTCATCAGTTATCTTCTCTCACGTATGACCATTAGTCTCCGTGAATACTTTTTGGCATTAACCTGCACTAAATCGAATTCACCGGAGTCAATTAACTTACTATCACATCTCTGGAAAATGAGCGAAAGAAAACAGTCATATGAGGAATGTGCAAACTGAGAGCACCTGAAATGAGGGGAAAAGAAAACAGGGCTGTTGGAACTAGGACACAACTACATTGTCTCACGCATCTGCTCCAGCATGAGAAATTATAACCAAGTAGTTTATCACATAGCATGATGTTTATGTACCATGTTATTGAATAAAGTCACTGAATGCTGTTGGTACTAAATATGACAAAGTTTGCTTCTCCTCTATGTGTGCAAAAGACTAACATGTGGAGACACATATGTGTGCCTCAGGGATCTGTTCTGGGATGCTTACTTTTCATGATTTTTATATATGACTTGGATGAGGAAGTGGAGGGATGGGTTAGTATGTTTGCTGATGACACAAAGGTTGGAGGTGTTGTGGATAGTGTGGAGGGCTGTCAGAGGTTACAACAGGACATTGATAGGATGAAAAACTGGGCTGAGAAGTGGCAGATGTAGCTCAACTCAGAAAACTGTGAATTGGTTCATTTTGGTAGGTCAAATATGATGGCAGAATAGAGTATTAATGGTAAAACTCCTGGCAGTGTGGAGGATCAGAGGGATCTTGGTGTCTGAGTCCATAGGACGCTCAAAGCAGCTGCACAGGTTAACTCTGTGGTTAAGAAGGCATATGGTGTATTGGCCTTCATTAACCGTGGAATTGAATTTAGGAGCTGATAGGTAATGTTGCAGCTACATAGGACCCTGGTCAGACCCCACTTGGAGTACTGTGCTCAGTTCTGGTCACCTCACTACTGGAAGGATGTGGAAGCCATAGAAATGGTGCAGGTGAGATTTACAAGGATGTTGCCTGGATTGGGGAGCATGCCTTATGAGAATAGGTTGAGTGAACTCGGCCTTTTCTCCTTGGAGTGAAGGAGGATAAGAGGTGACCTGATAGAGGTGTACAAGATGATGAGAGGCATTGATTGTGTGGATAGTCAGAGGCTTTTCCACAGGGCTGAAATGGTTGCCGCAAGAGGACACAGGCTTAAAGTGCTGGGGAGTAGGTACAGTGGAGATGTCGAGGGTAAGTTTTTACTCAGAGAGTGGTGGGTGCATGGAATGGGCTGCTGGCAACGGTGGTGGAGGCAGATACAATAGGGTCTTTTAAGAGACTTTTGGATAGGTACATGGAGCTTAGAAAAATAGAGGGCTATGGGGAAGTCCAGTAATTTCTAAGGTAGGGACATGTTCGGCACAACTTTGTGGGCTGAAGGGCCTGTATTGTGCTGTAGGTTTTCTATGTTTACACCCAGACATGCACAGTAGCCATTACTGGTGTGTAACTGAGATCTACAACACTTGCACAAAATATGTTCAAACATGGATCAATTTCTGACAGTCTTGGCCATTGAGCTAAAGCAAGTTTACACTCCAAATACAAGGCCATCTTGGTGCAATATAGACTATCTGTCTGAGTAGCTTCCAGACCAGTTGTAGGTGAGAGCCCATGTTTGAGGTTTACCCTCACTGCCAGTGCACTCAGGCCTACCAAATCCTGCCTTCACCCAGTCAATGCACCCCCATCAATTGCTGACAGTCAGCTCCCAGCAGCCCAACAGGACACCATCAATGCAGCTCTCAACCGCATCTCTTCCATTTCACACACTTCTGCTCATATCCCTCCTCCCACCACGCTACCAGGGACAGGGTTTCCCTTGTCCTCACCTACCACCCCACCATCCTCCACGTTTAGCACATAATTCTCTGAAGCTTCCACCACCTCCAACTGGATCCTATCACCAAACGCATCTCCCTTCCCCCCCCCCCCACCCCCCACTTTCTGCTTTCTGCAGGGATAGCTCCCTATGTGACTTCCTTATCAATTCATCCCTCCTGGCACTTATCCTTGCAAGCAGAACAAGTGCTACACCTGCCTCTACATCTCCTCCCTCACTACCATTCAGGGCCCTGAACAGTCTTTCCAAGTGAGGCAACACTTCACCTGAGAGTCTGTTGGGGTCATATACTGTGTTTGGTGCTCCTTGTGTGGCCTCTTTTATATTGGTGAGACTCGATGTAGATTGGGAGAATGCTTCACCAAACAACTACACTCTGTCCGCCAGTACATGTGGGGTCTCCCAGTGGTCACCAATTTTAATTCCACTTCCCATTCCCATTCAGATATGTCCACCCATGGCTTTCTCCACTTTTGAGATAAGGCTACACTTAAGTTGGAGGAACAATACCTTATATTCCATTTGGGTAGCCTCCAACCTGATGGCATGAACGTCAGTTTCTCAAACTTCCAGTAATACCTCTCCACCTTCACCATTTCCCATCCCCATGTCCCTGTCTCATGCTATCTCCTTGCATGCCCACGACAGAAGCAATGATTTTCCGTCTGTGGTGCTTAGAGTCATCTCAATTGTATTGCCTGGCTGCACCTTATCTCCATAAAACTATAGACAATAATACATAGGAGCAGAATGAGGCCATTCAGCCCATTGAGTCTGCTCTGCTATTTGATCATATCTGATTTTTTATCCTTCTCAACCCCATTCTCCTGCCTTCTCATATCCTTTGAGACCCTTACTAATCAAGAACCTATCAACCTCCACTTTATCTTCAACACAGTACCCCACAAGCTCTTAGAATGTAAATTTGGACTTGCAATTTCTCAAGTACAATTTTCTGATTTGCATTTTGTTTACTTTGCTAATACTGGGACTTTGGTTGGGTAACAATGCTTGCTGTGAGGTGATCAAATAGTGGTATGACTCTGTTTAGCTATCTCAGTGTGATGGCCAAGGCAGGAACTCCCCCAAGTTGCTCATTTGTCCATTGCATCAGTAGCAACAGTTAGAATTAGGAGTGATGAACATACATGATATTATTTGGGGCAAGAGACCACACAGACCAGTTACATCACTGCTGAGATCAATTACTTCGGCAGAGCACTGAAGTTAGAGCTGCTACAGCTTTGGTCAGTGGCAAGTATAATCCATTGTCCATAAAACGGAACTATGTAAATGATCTTTGTAAAAAAGAGCAGTGTGACCCAGTGATCAAGAACATTCATTGTAGGAGTGAGGTTAGGAACTTAGATTACATGTGGAAGCTTTCTCATTCTGGTTATTTAGAAAGCCATTTATGAAACAAACTTGAAAACTTGTCAGGCTCCATTCAATTTGAGTAAGTTCTCTGCCTTCCAGATTGTTCAGTCCATCTAGTGCATCTCCTGTCCTATCGTCACGAAACTCCACTTAGACTGGTGACATGGTGAGATGTAGCCAGGGTGAGGGCCTTTGAGTCCTCAGCATCGATTCTGCAGCCAATGAACTAAGGGGAAAGGAAGCTGTCTGCTGATCATCTTCTGCAGTCGATGAGTCCATTTCACATTCTTCATGCATGAAACACTGTGAGCAGCAAAAATCCAGAACATACTCAAAGTTGAAGGCTGACAAAGATCTAAAAAACACAGCTACCATTCTAAGTTGCTGTGACATAGTGAGAGATCCAAAATAATACAAGTTGTTCTCTTCCTCTCCAACCTACCTGTTGTATTGAAAGTTGGAGGGTTGCAGGGAAAGCAGGAAGAATGACTGTATTCACAGTATAGGCTGATTTATACCTCTGCGTAGTAGCCTACGCCGCAGCCTTCGTAAGTGGCCTGCGCCATTGTGAGCGTTTACACCTGTGCACTGGTGTGTCTGTGTCGCTCTACAAATCACCGCCAAAACGCTAGTTGGCGGTGAGGTTTCTAATGGCAACTGAGCACATCATGTTGGAGTTGGAGCTAATAAATGTTGAACAAGGGTTACTTTTATTGAAATTACTGCAACACAGAAAAGAGAGACGTTGGAGGTATGTACGACCATCATACAGATTGAGGCAGAAGGAGGGTGAATTTTCTGTGCTTGCCCCACCACTGAGAGACATGGACGAGGAAATGCATTTCAAATATTTTCGGATGTCGGCAGGTAGATTTGACAATTTGGTTCATTGTCTCCAACCATTTATTGTGCATCTGTGTACGCACGGTATGCCTATAGACAGGAGGAAATGCGATGCTACCAAGCGGACCAATCACAGTTGTTGTGGTCTGCATCGCTGCGACGTGCAGTTACATTTTTGGAGAGGTTCGCGTCAGGCTAAGACGTAGGGTAGGGCGTAGGTTAAGTGGCTATGCAGTACCTACGGCGTTCATTTGATGCAGAAGTATAAATCAGCCTTATGATAGGCGTTCTAATCAGAAAAAGCAGCATGCTAACAAGCATGCTAAGCAATCCCATAGTGAATGGGTCAATCCAAAATTGGACAGGTATGCTACGTCTAGTTGGTTGGTGTATCTGGCTGTGAATGCTGAAGCTGAACTAAACACACTAAGGGAGGAAGAAACTCCCTGAAGCATCTGATCACGTTCCATAACAAAGTCCAGCACAGGTGTACAAAGGGTGATTAATAAGTCCATGGCCTAAGGTAGAAGGAGTCAATTTTAGAAAACCTAGCTCATTTATTTTTCAACATAGTCCCTGCCTGCATTTACACACTTTGTCCAGCAGTCATGTGGCATACGGATCTTCGACCTCCAGAAAGTGTCCACAGATGGGTGGTTGATAAGCTTGTGGCCTAAGGCAGAAGGAGATGAGTTATACAGCTCTCATTACATGCACACACAGGTCAACTCTTTGAGTGATTGTGCAGGAAGTTTGAAGTTAATAACTCATCTCCTTCTACCTTAGGCCACGAACTTATCAATCAGCCTGATGAGTTATTAACTTCAAACTTTCTGCATAATCACTCAAAGAGTTGAACTGCATGTGCATGTAACGAGAGCTGTATAACTCATCTCCTTCTACCTTAGGACATGAACTCATCAATCGGCAGTTGTATAAACCAGCGCTGAAGCATTGGCAGCTTCCTTCAGCCAGCAGGGATGTATCCACCTTGGCTTCTTCTGAGCTTCCTGCCATTGCTGAAAGCTGAATGTAGCCTATTTCAGTTTGCTCCACATGATGTCAAGAAATGTTTGAGTGCACTGGATGCAGCAGGGCCAAAGGTTTCATCAGCTGTGTACAGTTTAGCTGGGCAGCTGAGCTCCAAAACCAGCCATGGCCCATCAAGCTCCAGGGGTCAACATGGAAATCTCTCTGGTGTATCAGAGCCACCAAGTTCAGGAAAAATCTGACCAGCTACTGTCTCACCTGACTGCTCTCAATTACTGCCATTAAAGGGTACCTACTTAACAAAAACCATATACTCACTTTAAGTTCTGCCAGGACCAAACCTATTGACTCAAGTGTCATGGATTATTGTTACATGCCATTTATCAGTTCAATGCTGAAAGCTGACTCTAGCCAGTTTCAATTCACTCCAGATTCAAAACTGTTCATTGGGTATAAGCTCAGCAAAAGGGAGAACGTAGTAGAATACAGCTTGTATTTATATAGTACATTATCATGCACATACTGGACCTACAAGCTTTTGGACTATAATCTCTGGAACCAAATTCTACAATTGCATTCTTAAGACAGCCTTTCTGGGATGAGGTTTTGGATGTTATTAATGATCAGAGGTAGAAAGTGGAAGATGCACGGTTAATTCATCTCCAAGCCTCTGTACTCCTTCAGATTTATTCTATGCATCCAAAGGGTTTGTGTGGAGTCGGCAGTGAATTCACTGGCTGGAATTCTTTTTCCAGGCTAACGGCTGGGATGTCTTCCTGGCAGCACTATAGGTCCAGTATTGTTTTCCAGGAATATTCAGTAGTTAATCTATTTCTGATGGTGTTGACAACGAAGCTAATGTTGGAAACAGTATCTGCAGGATATCTGTATTTTACTGCCACAATCCCATATTGTCTTCAGATCCCTTGTGTCCACCTGCACAGTCTTGGTTTACCGTCTCTATCAAGAGACAGCACACTTTCAGTACCAAGGCATGAGTTGAGATTATGTGTTGGTTAATGGGATCGGATTCAGAATCCAGATGTTCTTAACTAAGCTATGGCTACCAGAGGCTACCATCCAGGTGTAAAATCTATTTTTATTTTGAATTTCCCTATGTGCTGAAATTGTTTTATTTTGATAGGCTCAGTATGTTTGTTGCACAAAACTACTGTTTGCAAGGGGTAGTGCAAAAATATTGTTGGCTTCTGCAGTTGTGAAGGTTATGTGATTAGCATTTCACCACTATGTTACTGACCAGTAATGTGGGTATTACAGAGCTATATACCGGTTCATTTCTCCGTAATCGCCCTGAAACTCTGCCAGCTTTCCACCCTCTGCCAAAACTCCCCTCTGTTCAATGAGTACTGAGTTACCTGTTTTTTTTATATACACCACTTTGCTAATTATTAAGAAGGCCAAGATAGAACAAAAAACATTTATTCTGGCAGTCATTTTTTTTTTTGCTTAGCTTGGCATTTGGAATAGGTTCTCGATATTCGACACCTCAGGAAAGCAAGAGTGAAGCAAACAGGAATTGGACTTGGTTCCAAAATCACTGCACAAGGGCTGCTGTGAAAACACCTGGGTGTTGGTGGAGCTGAGGAGAAACAGGCTCCAACTACCCGAAAATGCATTCTGTGTTCAGCTTGCAGGTGGTCCTGCAGTGAACAATGCTCTGTTTTATAGTGCAAAATCTTGGAGTTCAGCTCCTGAAGTGAAGTGTGTAGCACTCTCAGTGTGATCTCCTGACTCAATAATTGAATTGCAACCAGGGGGAAACTGATTGTAGCTTCTAATTACTTGACTACAGTTATATTTATGTTGGTTGATTCTAATTTGTAAGTGTTCCATTTAACCGTGGCCTTTAATTGATTAAATAGTAGCTGCTATTTTTAATTCTGAACTTGTATGATTTGCCAAACGTCGAAACAGATTAGGTTTCCAACAGTACATTAATTACATCAACAATTTGGACAATGATGCAATAACCCAAAGATCTGCATTTATCAGCTGTGGTTCAGTAAAAGTTCTCATATTTCTGAACCCGATCTCCAGCACCTAGCTAAAAAAAAATGCTGCCAAGCGCATTATAAATGAAATGATAAACTAGGCCTTATCTATCCTCTCATCTGCATTCAAAAGATGCTATGGTATGTTTAAATGAGTAGTATTTTAGCAGTATTTTTCAGTCACTAAAACAGATTGTTTTGCTGGTATCAAAACACAGTTCATGAAATCTGGCTGTGCATTAATTGGCTGCCATGTTTCCAACACAATAACAGTGTACCTGAAGGCAGAGTTCCAGCAGTATAACTGGGACCTAAGGAACAGATGGTGAATAGAGATGGGATAGGAGGCTCAGCAATTTGTTAGTAGTCATTACATATGCTGGCTCTTTAATGTTACAAAAGCCACTTCCAGCCCCAAAAAGTGAAGCCTCACTCCAGGGAAAGCCAAAAAACACAACAATCATCAGAGACAGAGTGGTTAATGCTTGCTGGAAGAATCATTTTGAAGACCTCTTCAAACATGACTCTGTTCTATCCTGCCCCTATACACTTCTATTCCCACATAAAGAAGGCCTTAAAACTCTTTGTTTCTTTCTCAGTAAAAAAAAAGACACCACCACACTCCTCCGTCTGGCAGAACTGGTCTTCAACTCCACAATATTTCCCTTGGCTTCTCTTACTTTCTCCAGGCTTGAGATGTAGCCATGGGCACCTGTATGTGTCCCAACTGTGGATGCTTCCTAGCTGGCCACGTAGAATAGTCTATGCTTCAAGCTTTCCCCAGTAATGCTCAGACTAGATTGATACTGCTTCATGCACTCATGCTGAGCTCACCAATTTCATAAGCTTTGCCTCCAACCTCCACTCTGCCCTTAAAATCACTTGGTCTTTTCCTGACACCTACCTCCTCCTTTTCAATCTGTCTCTGTCTCTGGAGGCAAACTGTCAACTGACCTCTTTTATAAACCTACTGATTCCCAACACTATCTGGACTATACCTCTTCCCACCATGTCTCTTGTAAAAATGCTTTTCCATTTTCTCAGTTCCTTCATGTGGCTTTCCTTTCCAAATCATCAGAGATGTCCTCCTTCTTCAAAGATTGGGGTTTCCCGTCCTCTATCATTGATGCTACCCTCATCCACATCTCCTCCATTTCCTGAACTCGGTCTTCCTGCCACCTGTGACAGAAGTGAGAAGTGATGGAGTTCTTCTTGTCCTTATCTACCATCAAATAAATCAGTCTCCAAAACTTCCTCCATCTCCAAAGGGATCCTACCACCAAACACATCTTTACCTTCCCTCCACCTTCTGCTTTCTGCAAGGATTGCTACCTCTGTGATTCTCTTGTCCATTCGTCCCTCCTGGTACTTTTCCCTCCAAACAGCCGAGGTACTACACTTACCTATTCACATCCTTCCTCACCTCCATTCAGGGCCCCAAACAGTCCTTCTAGGTGAGGCAACACTTCATCCGCTAATCTGCTGGGGTCATCTATTGGGATCAGTGCTCCTGATGTGGCTTCCTCGACATTGGTGAAACCCATCATAAATTGGAGGACCACTTTATCTAGCACCTCTGCTCCACCTGCCAAAGGCAGAACTTCCCAATCGCCAAAAATTTTAATCCTGATTCCCATTCCCGATACAACATGTGCCATGATTAGGATGGAGAAGCAGCACCTTATGTGGTTGAGGTTGGGGTTGAGTGGGACCTTGAATCAACCAGGATGGATTCGTGGAGCAGGCTCAATGGGCTGAATGGCTTAATTCTGCTCCTATGTCTTATGGTCTTATATTCCATTTGGGTAGCTTCCAACCTGATGGCGTGAAAATGGAATTCTCCTTCTGGTAGAAAAAACTCCCTCCCCCCTCCCCCCTCCCCTCTTCTTCTATTCCCATCTCTTGCCTCCTTCTTTTTCTCACCTGCCTATCACTGCCCCCGGATCCCCTCTTCCTTCCCCTTTCCTATGGTCTACTCTTCTCTCCTATCAGATTCCTTCCATTCAAGTCCTTTACCTTTCCTACTCACCTGGCTTCACCTACCACTTTCTAGCTATCCTCCTTCTCCTCTCCATTTTGGCATCTTCTCTCTTCTTTTCCAGTCCCGAAGAAGGGTCTCAGCCTGAAACATCAACTATTTGTTCATTTCCATGGGTGCTGCCTAATCTTCCGACTTCCTCCAGCATTTTGGTTATGTTGCTTTGGATTTCCAGCATCTGCAGGGTTTCTCATGTTTATGATTTGCTCTTCTATCCAGGCCAGATTTGTTAGCCACTCTGACCAACTTTGAAGACTTGGGAGAGGACAGTATGCCCTCTGAAATCCTAAAACATTGAGATCTATTGCTTCAATAATGAACTACAATTTAATCATTCACATTTGGAAAGAGAAGGATATACTATATACGCTGAGGTACAATTATTGGGACCATCTTCAAAGTTGTTGACAAATCTGATTTTAGTTAATACAGAGGGCTCTTACGACTGTCTGCCATGTAGCAAATCAACACTGTGATCTTCCTCAACAGTTTCCTCCCAGTAGCCAAACAGTTGGTCCCCAAGTTGCACTGTAGATTCCATTCCTCCATCCAGAGGTAAAGATGCTGTGACCTCCAACACAATTCTAATAACAATGCAGAGAACCACATCAAAGTGAAATTTCTATTTTTCAATATCACCAAGAGCTATGTCATTTGGGAGGAACCTTGAAGTACCTTCATCAAATTCAAATTCCCACTGAAATCCATCTCCATCTTACACTTGTTCTACTACAGCACTCAAACCATGAAATCAACCGAAGCACCTGAAGTATTCTCACTGAAGATGGTGTCAAACAAAGCTGTGTCATTGTACCAAAGCTTTTCTCAAATCTTTCTTACTGTGATGGTTTATCTCAAATCCAAATGGTAACTTTTGTAATCTGTTGTGACTGTACTCCAAAAGCAAAGTCACTAAAGCTCCATGGTCACGCTGCAGTATGCAATCAACAGTTGAATTTGTACACACTCAAGAAGCTGGACCACAAACCCTTATCAACATTTTCATTGTACCATGTTACGGTGGCCCTTATATTCAACATGTAAAAAACCAGCCTCCTCTAAGAACTGTCTGCTATCTGATAATAAAGGTTCAGGATGAGATGTAGGGAAACAAGAACCACTTCCTAAATCTTGATGGCCAACTTTCAAGGGAGGAAAATATTGATGAAATCGACTTTCAATGGGTTTGATTGAAGAAAGGGATGTTTGAAGATCAGGACTTTAATCTTATCATGATCCCTGCTCTCTCATAAGCTTCTGAAGCTAGAATTACTTATAGCAGGCATATTGCTAAATCCTGCAAGGTTCTCCCTATAAAACTTTCTAAATTTCCTTAGTGTAAAAATGGACCAACTCCATTTCTGATCTGCCCAAGGCTATCACCATCAATATTCAAATGTTTCAAATGTACATTTAATGTCATAGAAACATATACAATATACATCCTGAAATGTTCTTTCTTCACAACCATCCACGAATACAGAGGAGTGCTCACATAAAATGAATGACAGTTAAACGTTAGAACCCCAAAGCTCCCCCAGCTCCCCGTCTCCCACATGTAAGCGGCAGCGAGCAATGCTCTCCCCTCCTCCCACTGGCAAAAAAAAGCATTGGCACCCACCACTAAACACTCAAACATACAGCAAGGCTACAGCAAAGACACAGACTTGCAGTACCCCAAGGACTACTCGATCACCTGGCATTCAACATACCACAGGCTCTCTCTCTCCCTAATAAGGGAGAAAGAGGTGTCTTCATTTCACAGCGAGAGGGGAGACAAAACAAACAGCTCACTGGTTTATGATGTTAAAAGCCTGTTGTGTTGCTTTTTCCGAGCTCTGTGCCCAAAGATATCGGGTCTCTGGGCATGCAGCCAGAGATCTTCTGACTCCCACGACACACCGATCTACCGGGACACTGACCCCAGGGATGCCCATCTTCAGAGCCATGAGATTTCGGCCCTCTGAAGGCAAGCTGAGCCCTTGGCATGTCGAATAACAGCTGGCTGTTTATTAAGACCTTCTAACTCTGACTCCTCAACTTTTTTTCTCCAGTCCTGATGGAGGGTCTCGGCCCGAAAAGTCAACTATACTCTTTTCCACAGATGCTGCCTGGCCTGCTGATTTCCTCCAGCATATTATGTGTGTCGCTAAGCAATATAACAGCCCCACTGACTCTTGGGAATTCCTAACCTATGATCACTTAGTGTGGAGAAGGACCAATTGAAAAGGCATTAAGAATCCTGAGCTCCTGCATCGGGAGCACATAGAGAATCTGCATGAGCAGCGAAGAAGTGCACCATTTCATAAACTACTTGGCCACCTGCCCATCCGGGTGCTCATGTCCCATCTGTGTGGCTTCCTCACTAACTTTGCCAACCACTCCCAAACCCAGAGTGTAGAGTAGTTCCTCCTCAGTCCTGAGGAATCACTTAAGTACAGTAGGTGAAGAATTCTGAGGTACTTAATTGGCTATCAAGCTCACTATGGTGCCTCAAGTTCAGGAGAAGTGCACTAGGTTCTCTTTATAGATTAAAATGAATCAACTGAAGCATAGAATTCCAGAGATTCATGACCCCCCCCCCTCCCCAAAGAAAATAATTTCTCCTCATTTCATTTCTTAGTGCTAAATTGCTTAAAACTCTGCCTTCTAGTTACAGAATTGGCAGAGATGAGGAAACCACTGTATTTTTCATTCAGCACTTAACCTGCCAATCTTCCCACAAGCTTGCATGCTTTTGTCATCCCTCTTATCAACCTGGTGAATCAGTATTACAGTGACTTCAAGCTAAGTTATCCCTCTCCACAGGTATGAGAAACTACATCCTTCCTTTGGTATTACTCATATAAGGAAATTCCCATGCACAAGCAATGAATTAACTTTTAAGTCAGAGGATTTGCTAAACTGTAATTATGGCTTTACATGCTATTGAAATCTCTGTTAGACTTCTTAAGTGTGAACTTTTCACTGTGGTATAAAACAGGAGTAGAGCTAGGGTTTCTGTAGCCATTTAGAAATACATGAATGTTCCAAGTTATTATCAGTTTCATGAAATAATACAAGGAATGAAAATTATTTTAGCTGTAATTATTACTGCAAAATCTAAGGCAATTTTTTTTCTAAAATTTTCTACTTCAGTTTTATTTATTCTCTTATGTTCCAGAATGAATTACTTTAATGCTTAAGGCTTACAGATGCACTATTATGACAAAAGGCTTTGAATAAGCTTGATACATACTCACTGCATACTACATACATACTTTGATAAAAAAAAATGTACTCTGGATCTATGAATCAGACTCCCAAAGGAAACTCTTTAAGCTGCATCATGAAAAGGAAGTGCTCAAGACCTTAAAACAAGGTTCTCTGTGATTCCTTGAAATTTCAAACACAAAATCTCTTACAGAGAGTCATCAATGAGGGCACTAACCACCAATGCCCCTCCAGCAGGAGCGCATAAAGCTCAGGTGCAAACAGTAGGAGCGTGTAAGAATCTAAAGTACAGCTGCCCTACCAGACTTCACCTGCTCCTTCTGTGACTGAGACATCATGCAGCTCACATCTGTAGTTGCAAAAGTCATTCTCAACACCAGGAGATGTTCTAAGAAAACAATATTGATCACATTTCATTACCCACCCTCCTGACCGCTTGTGGTGCACTTTTCACCTCCACACTTGTCTTTTGTGCACCAGGGGAGTTCTATCTGCTTGAATGTACCTGCAACGTGATAGTCTTTTTACTGATCCACATGGAGAAACCGTAAGTTTTGTATTTTACCTGATAAGGACTTCACAGAAACGACAAACTGAGCTATGAATAGAAACTATATTTTGTGTACTGCTGTCGTGATCAACAGAAAATGCCAAGGATAGTTCAAAGGAGAGTTTTAACTGGCTAAGAACACATCAAAACTCATAATAAATTAGGGGCTCTTTCATCAAATTAGCAAAAGATCACATGTGCAGTATATGATGTTGAAAATATGTACCTCATGTATTCAGTAGCCTGGGTAATAATAGTTCACTGGGGCAATCTTAGGATTGCCAAAAACTAAGATGTTTTCATATTTAACACAAATATTTAATCTGTTGGCTCTTCAGATGTCTTACCTCACATGAGCAGATTAATAATTCATGACTTTCTGGTGTTACTTAAGCTACTTACCTCTGAATGTTTTATTAATTGTCCCTCCTGCACGGTGTTCAAAAGTTTGGCCAAGGTTTTGTTGTCAGACAAGAGTCAGACAAAAGTTCAAATGTACTTAAGATTATAATATCAGACCTTCCAAGTAATGGTGAAAAGATGTCAGTTCATGCAGAGTTCTAAACTCACACGTGAAATACCTATGAAAAAAAAATCCTGATTTTAGTGCACTTAATTGAAAAAAGTACAAATGGATTGTTGATTCAACTGTAAGGGGACTTTATTTGCTCAAGAGTTTATTTACTCAAAGTTCCTGGAATTCACATCACGGATGACCTCACCTGGTCCTTTAATATCACCTCCCTGAACAAGAAGGCACAACAGTGCCTCCAATTCCTAAGAAGATTGAGGCAAGCGAGACTACCACCCTACCCCCACCTTCCAATCTTAACTGTGTTTTATAGGAGCACCATTGAGAGTGTCCTGACAAGTTTCATCTGCATCTGGCTTGGGAGCAGTCGAGCATCAGACCAGAAGTTCCTACCGTGAGAACAGCTGAGAAGATCTCCCTTTGTCCCTATATCCATCAGGGTCATTTATCAGGAGTGCTGCATACACAAGGATCTTAGTATTATTAAGGATCCCTCCCATCCATCCAGCATCCTCTTTGACTTTCTACCATCAGGCAGGAGACTCTGCTGCATAAAGACAAGAATGATCAGGATGAAAAACAATTTTTGCTCCCAGACCATTAGGCTCCTGAACTTCCTACCATATCATATTTGAAGTGTCTCTGGTTAATCTGTTACATATCTTACAATACTTAATATTAGTACACATTAGTTTGTTATTTGTGCATGATTCATATGTAGATTTTATCCTTATCTTCATAAGTTATCATGTGCTATGTTGTTTCCACCCTGGTTCAAGGAAACATTGTGTTGTTTCTATATATATCTCATATACATTTTATATATATATATATATATATATTAATACACACACACACATATGTATGTATTTAACTGACAATAACTTCACTTGACTTGACTTGAATCCAATAAAATATTTACAAAAAATCTCTGCCTCAGATAGAACTAAGAGCATTGAATATTACAGCACAGTGCAAGTACTTTGGTCC
The DNA here is from genome assembly GCF_030144855.1 of Hypanus sabinus. Taxonomy (NCBI): domain Eukaryota; kingdom Metazoa; phylum Chordata; class Chondrichthyes; order Myliobatiformes; family Dasyatidae; genus Hypanus; species Hypanus sabinus. Next base: position 33,113,706 of record NC_082715.1, read on the forward strand.
CTGATGTCATGCCTACTAGAATATCAATCTAATCCTTCTCTCCTGCATAACCCTCCATTTTTCTATCATCCATGTGCATATCTAAGAGTTTCTTAAGTACCCCTAATGCCACTACTACCACCTGTGGCAGGGTGTTCCACACACCCATCATACTCTGTGAAAAGACCCTTCCTCTGACCTCTCTCTAACTACTTCCCTCCAATCACCTTAAAATTATGCTCCCTTGTATTAGCAAAAGTATCTGGGTATCCACTCTATCTTTGCCTCTTATCATTTTGTGTCCCTCTATCAAGTGACTTCTCATCCTCTTTTGCTCCAAAGTACAAAAGCCCTAGCTCGCTCAACCGATGTGCATAAGACACGCTCTCTAACCCAGGGAGCATTCTGGTAAACCTCCTCTGCACCCGCTCTGAAGCTTCCACATCTATCCTGTAATGAGGTGAGCAGAACCGAACACAAATCATCTAAGGGTGGTTCAAAGAAGTTTTGACTGGGTGCTGATAATAGGAAGGGAACCTCCTACCGTACTGCATCATCAATGTTTGCTATCAAAGAAACCAAATACGTTCTAAAAAGGATCAATAAGAATGAAGATGAAAAGGTTGGAAGGATAGATGGATAGATTGATAGAATTAGATGATCTGGTGGCAAAAGTTGTGTGTGTAGGATAAGTACCACAATAAACCATCCAGATGTATGGTCTGTCATTACTGGATAATTTTGACATACAGTTGGCATATTTTCAGTAATGAACACTACATAAGGTGAATATCAGAAGATTAGTTGGCTTATCCTTCTCCTTAGTGATGGACTCCTGTGATAATTCTACTTCCTTAGCTGAGAACAGTTAATTTAGCAAAGACCAGGGATTAAATTTGAAACATTCCTGGCCTTTGTGGCTGCAGTATTGCACCATTTCCCCGATGGATGGTCAGGAAAACCCTGCCTTTATTTAATCCCTCACATGTTTATTGTTGGTCAGGCGGAACATTATTCCCCAGATGACATTATTTTTGTAGCTATTTGTTACCTTACAAACCACATCCTGTAAACAGCGTTATACTAAGACGTTTAATATGTATTATTCGAATAAATATACGGCTCCATGGAGTGAGCTAGTTTAGGGTTGCACTACTGGGCATATTTATGATAGCATCTTTAAAAAACATGATTTCCTATAAAAGAACAGTAAAATTAAAGATGGCAGCAGAAGTATAAATATAGCCCGATCCTTACAATGACTCACTTTGGATTACATCTCAAATGTCTGCTCCAAACAAAACTTTCAAGATTAAGAATAAGCACAGGAATTACTTCCACCGAGGATAAGCATTCCAGAAATAATTCATGATTATGACACACCCTCACATCTATCATCATTAAAAATGGATGTTACAATGGAACCTTTCATTCGTGGAGGTATTTATTTATTAAAATCAACTTCTATATTCCCTGACCAAAATCCAAGGCAGTTAGGGTATTAGAATTTAGATCCTCTGAGGAATAGTAGGTATGTTTTAGCCCTGAGTATTGAATTTCTTGAGCGATCCACACCCACCTCGTCTGCTTCCATTGGCCCTCACTGCTGAACCGCCCACTGCAAGCAAGCACACACCTGTCTCACATTTGGTCACTGGCATTCACTGGTCTATGAGTGGGAGGCCCAAACTGTTTTGATAGCCAAATATCCTTTAACTGGAATTGGCAAGCAGCTGGCTGCTTTAAATGGGAAATTCAGCTCTGCAACTGGTGCAGCACCTTAAGTGGGAGACCTTGACTGTTCAGAGCAGTGCTGGAGGGTGCACACCAATGTCATGACCGTCGTGATGAAAACAACATTCAAACAATGTTGTTGGCCATGCACGCACGCATTCTTTGTCAGCACCCATGTAAGTCCTGGAAGACATAGGCCCCATATCTAAAAAAAGAATGTGCTAGAACTACAGAGGAGCTTTATGAGAACGATTGTAGGATTGAACAGGTTAACATATAAGGAGCTCTTGATGGCTCTGGGATGTATGGATTAGTAGGTTAATTTGTCATTGTAAGTTGCCCTGTGATTAGGCTAGGGTTAAAGCGGGGGTTGCTGGCCAGTGCGATTCGAAGGGAACTTAGAGACGGGGGTTGCTGGCCTGTGCTCGCTCTCTCTCAGCTCCTGGTGGCTGAAGAAAAAATGGCTGAATTTGCCTCTCCTTGAGGACAGATTTTGGTCTGAGATTTGGTAGATTGGTAGTAGTCAGGAACTATTCGGAGGCTAGAACATGACCACAACACTAACCTTCACAGGCAAAGCAGTCAAGGCAACCATTTGAAAACCTATTTGCATTGGTAGGCTACAAATTGCAGGATGATGAAAAATACATTCTGAGTGCTGGCCCACGAAGGAGCAGAGATCTGGAGGACATGGGGTTAATAATACCTGACATTCTGTGAGTAGTTTACAGCTTTCTTCTTCTTACCAAAGTGCACAACTCCACACTTTCCTATGCCATCTTCCAACTCCCACTGCTTTGCCCACTCTCCCAACTTCATTCCTGACACTACTTGCTCCTCCTCTTCTCTTGGCATTGTCTGAAAACTTGGTCATGGTGTCATTTGTTCCATCAATCAAATAATTAATGTATTAAGTGAAATGTTATTGTCCCAACACTGACATCGGCAGAACTCCACTCGCAACCGAGATTCATCCTGAACATGGGTGCCGTAGGATTGATCTCTGTAGACTAGAGTCAAGTCATTACCTCTCAACCATCAGGTCCTTGACTCACCCCCATCATTGAACTGTTCCCACAACCTGTGGACTCACTTTCAAGGACTCTTCATCTCGTGTACTCAATATTTATTGCTTATTTAACATTATTACTTATTTTTATATTTGCATAGTTTGATGTATTTTGCATACTGGTTGAATGCCCAAGTTGGTGTGTTCTTTCATTGATTCTATTATGGATTTATTGAGTATGCCCACAAGAAAATGAATCTCTGGGCTGTATCTGGAGACATATACGTACTTTGCTAATAAATTTACTTTCAACCTTGAATTCTGATTATCCGGAAACAGTAGCTAGTAAAGTTATTGGAATGAAGTGTCAGAGTGGTGGTGTTATTAGCTTAGAAATGTATTCTCATGCGAGTTAGGGCCTTCTGGAAAGGGAGGTAAAGATTGCAAAGTAGAAAAATAACTTTACATCCCCAGAGTTAACCAGCATTATCTCCAAACTAGTAAAAAGGTGTATATTGGAATTAAAGTATCATAAAGCCTAAAATCTATTTTAACAGAGTGAGATAAACTCTGATAAAAGTGACTTTTCAAAGCGTGTGATGTACCTAACAGATCTTGTTCATGACAATTCATTACGAATTTTGCATTCTTCAAAATGGAAATAAAATAGTCTGAAAATCTGTGGTGAATCTCAGCTAAAACTTGATGGCAGCAGTATTTGTTAGTTGCTTTTTCATTTTATTAATTTCTGTTTATTATTCCTTTATTTTCAAGGGAACTACCTTTCAGCCTCAGGTTGGTATTTGTAATGTATTGTTAATGGAAAGATAGAAGTGACAGGAGAACCTAAATAATGTACCAAACTCATGTGAAGACCTTGGTGGATGAAATTAAGCAATACTGTCACCTACTGGTTCTCTCCTTTACTACAATGGAAATAATAGCGTGCACATAAAGAAAGGAACATTATTGTGCACAATATACTGCTGTGAGCTTCTTCAGAATGTCTTCAGATACGTACATAACATGAAGAAATTGTATGGTGCTCTAGGAAATAAAAATAATTGTACCAAGCACAAAATCTGCCATTTGCTTTGTACAACTTCGAGTCTGAATCAGAAGCAGGTTTATTATCTTATGTTGTAAAATTACTTGTTTTGTGGCAGCAGTAAAAAAAAATTGCAGTAAGTTACAATAAGAAATTTATAAAAAAAATAAGTAGTGCAAAAATAGAGCAAAATGGAGTTCATGGACCATTGATGGCAAGCGGGAAGAAGATATTATTAAAATGTTGAATATGTATCTTCAGGCTCCTGTACCTTGTCTGTGATGACAATAATGAGAGAAGGAAGAAAATAGAGTGGACAATCAACTATTCAGTCTGATGTGCACCTCCATCCTTAGGTACGTTTTGATAATAAGCATCCATTGAGCTTAGTTTTATATTTTCAGTTGACCTAGTCTCAGCTGCTTTTAGATGGAAAATGACCATTTTTCCATAATTATATCCTCCGGCTTTATAGAAGCCTTACAAAGTTTAACCTTTTTGAATCCAGTTCCATACTGGTGATTGTGCAATACACTACCTCCAAGAATATCACATAATTCCCACATTGTTTATATCTACTTCTGTGGGATTTTGATTGCTTATTTTTTATATACCATCTTTTTTTTATAAAACAGGCAGGGAAAAAATTAAATTCAGATGTCTCCTTATTGGAGTATGAATGGATGGTCATATATTATGTGCATTGTAAATTTGCCAGTTCTTTAAAACAGTAACTGAATGATTTCCTGTGGAGATCTGAAGAAATGAGTTGAATTGGACATGGGAAAATAATGTAAACCTGGAAATAAACAACTCCCGAGGATTTTCATTTCATGAAAGTTTAGGTTCTTGCACATACAGGATATTACTAGAGAAGAAATGTTGCATCACAGTTCAATTGCACCTATGGATCTCCTGGTATCCCTGGAGAAATAAGTAACTTGCCCTTGACAGAGCTGAAGACAAGTTACTCATTGCAGCTGTTGTCTGAAAACTGGATGAACAGCATGCGCTTAAAGATCTGTGAAGAAATATTGAGAGGATGACATTGCACAAAGGGAGAAAAGGTGAATGGTTGCATCATATCAATGTCTTCTTTGGGTATCTGTTCGTACATGGATATCTCAACACCTATACAGAATTTACTGCATAAGAAATACTTAGTAATTTTTACCATTGCATCACCCTCATATTCTTTAATATTTAACCTTATCTTATTTTACTAGAGATAGAGAGGTTAAATCAGTTTTGTTTGTAAACAGTTTATTTGCCTCATTTTATTAAAGTCTCCTTGAAAACAGTATCAATGCAGCCTACCACAGATACTAAGGAATCATAGAAGATCTTTTTCATATGTGCCGGGGATTATAAACGGAAGATTTGGCCTCCCGTAGTGTTGAACTCCCCCATGGAACTGAAGATTTGTCTCTCAAGTTAATTAACTGAAGACCACTAGCAAGCACACCATAATTATCATAAGCTTTTTGCCTTTGAACAGCATAATGGGCTGTGCTTGGCAGCAGTTAAGAGGTGGTAATTTTAACTCTGGTGTTATTGCCAGTACTGAAGCCTAGCTGTGCTTCAGCTGTGGTGCATTTGGAGCTGGAACTTAAGCAGAAAGAGTCTGTAAATCTGGTTCCCGCTCCACTGTAAATTACAACCCTGCATTTTTAATTTCCTCTCTGTATTCAATGATTTGATTCCAGAACAAACATGTGGCACAGAAACAGCACAACTTACGAGAACAAACTGTCCTCTTCTCAGTGCCTTTTACCTGTCAAAAGCCTGATTAAACATTGACATTCCTAATGTCATGTATCAGGCATGGTCACCCAAGCTGTAAAATGTTTATGAGGCCACGGTTAACAGTTCTGAACTTCTTTGGAGTCCCTGTTACAACATTGATTGTTTTCATTCCTACACACATTGAAAATGTGTAAACCTTTAAAGATTTATGAAAGTGTTGAAAAAGTTATCTTCATGTAGCCTTTGAGGCTGAAGTATTGTGGTCTGCCAGGAATCCAAGCTCTAAAGAAAAGTTTTGCCCAGAGTTTTAAAAGATTTGTACTATATAGTTTATCAGATTTTTGAGAAATAATCCTGATAAATGATAACCATTTTAACCAAATAGATTCTTAGTTGGTCACTGTAATTGTTATAAAAGCTTGTAAAGGATGCTGAATGATAGACTACTTTTCATGCTAGTGGTAACGTTTAAAGCCAAATAAACTAATGGAGGCATTTTCATCTCAAGTGAATATAGAGGAAGAGGCAGGATGTGTGAAGGAAATCTGAAGCTGTTTAATGGTTGGCCCTATAATGCACAAAGCTGGTGAACAGCAAGCAATGAGCTAGCAAATGCATACAACCCACCAGTGAGAGGAGAAGGAACAGGAAATTTAGTGACACCTCCAAGGAGCCAAGGCAAACGTTCAATAGTAAAGTTTGGGTTGGCAGAGGGGCTTGAGGGTAAATATAGTGCAAGATGGGGTGGTTATTAAATGGTAATTTTAAAAAATGTGTGAATATGTGCTGGAAACAGGCCAATGATTTTTCCATTAACCTTATTCAAGGCCGTACAAAAATCTAACATCATTTGATTTCTATTACTGTTGTAAACCAAGGAGTAAATGAATGAAGGAAATGTATTTTAAAGGTACTTGGAGAATTTTGGCAATTATGGTTGGTGAACAATTCCCAAAAGATATAATTCATAATCCAGAAGGAAAATCTGACTGTTGTGTTCTGAGCCTTTGTTACAGTTGTAACATAGAAACCACCCACCAACCTTCATTCATCAACCTGCATGTCATGAATTGGTGTAATTATCGAGCCACAGCCACCTTTCGCAGACACGATCGAATTCAGCGATAGAATAGTTTCTTGTCCTTTTCTCTCCATTCCCTTAATCATTCCTTTCCTTGCTGCTTTAGTCTTCACAACAAATCACAGGAATCTTTATCTGCCTCATTAAAGCTGCAACTTCGACCATTCAATGCTAAGAATAAATTGGAAAGGTTTTTGGCTGAAGCTGGTCCATCCAACTCGTTATCCTGTTGAGCAGCATCATTAATTTTATTACAGTTTAAAAATTGTAAAAAATTACCTTGTTATTATAAAATTATCAGCAAGAATTTCTTGGCTATTGATAAGGTGACCTGAATACTTATATAGGATACAGGGAGATTTGGAAACTTATATATTTGTATTTGTAATTTTTCCACACATTTCCACTCAGATTGCATGCTCCATTCACCAAAAAACATTTAATATTTATGTTGCTACCTCAGAAATTGTCTGTCAAATACAAAACATTTATCTGGTACTCAGAGAGTCACATATTCATTCCTGTTAAGTTATAATAAGTTAAATTTCACTGCTAATGCGCATTGATTTTAGTATGAAGTAATTATTTTCAAAAGTCTATACCATTGATTCATGATTGATTGAAGGTGTTCTCAACTGATAAAACTAAAAATAAAACTCAAATGACAATGCAGGGAGAGTTTCAAAAGTTCATATAATTCAAAGTGTGTATGCATCAGGGAGGTGGAGCGAAGTTAAGATGGCGCTAAACAGCAACTCGTTTGCTTGCATCTTCGGAAACAGCTCTATTTCCACCTTTAAAATCTTTATTTTTCCTTTTCAGTGTTCCTTTGAAGACTCTGACCTGGAGTTACACATTGACTTCAGTTCTTGCTGGGAATGGGGCCCGCCCTCGGGGTTTTCAGGACTGACCGTTGTTCGGCACGCCAAGGGTTTGGCCTGAGAGTCCAGTTCGAATTCGAAAGCCTAAGATCTCAGGGCTTTGGCGATGGGCAGATTGAGGGTCAGTGTCACAGCAGGACCCATGTGTCGTCGGGGGAGTCCGAATATCTGCTGTGGACCCGAAGGCCTGAGATCGGTGGGAATGAGACCTATTCTTGGGGTTTTCAGGAGACCCATGTGTCGTTGGGGAAGTCGGGATATCTGCTGTGGGCCCGAAGGCCTGAGATCAGTGGGAATGAGACCTATTCTCGGGGTTTTCAGGAGACCCATGTGTCGTCGGGGGAGTCAGGATATCTGCTGTGGGCCCGAAGGCCTGAGATCGGTGGGAATGAGAGCTATTCTCGGGGTTTTCAGGAGACCCATGTGTCGTCGGGGGAGTCGGGATATCTGCTGTGGGCCCGAAGGCCTGAGATCGGTGGGAATGAGAGCTATTCTCAGGGTTTTCAGGAGACCCATGTGTCGTCGGGGGAGTCGGGATATCTGCTGTGGGCCCGAAGGCCTGAGATCGGTGGGAATGAGAGCTATTCTCAGGGTTTTCAGGAGACCCATGTGTCGTCGGGGGAGTCGGGATATCTGCTGTGGGCCCGAAGGCCTGAGATCGGTGGGAATGAGAGCTATTCTCAGGGTTTTCAGGAGACCCATGTGTCGTCGGGGGAGTCGGGATATCTGCTGTGGGCCCGAAGGCCTGAGATCGGTGGGAATGAGAGCTATTCTCAGGGTTTTCAGGAGACCCATGTGTCGTCGGGGGAGTCGGGATATCTGCTGTGGGCCCGAAGACCTGGGACCATTGCGATCTTCAAGCACAGAGCCCGAAAAAAGTGATGTAACTGACTTTTAATGTCGTAAACCAGTGAACTGTTTGTTGGGAAAATGGAGACACCTTTTTCTCCCTTATTGGGGAGAGCGAGAGAATCTGCGGTATGTCGAATGCCAGGTGTTTCAAGCAGTTTCAAGATCCTGGGCGTCCACATCTCAGGGGATCTATCTTGGTCCCAACACACCAATGCAATCACAAGGAATGCATAGCAGCAGCTGTACTTCATTAGGAGTTTGAGGAGAACTGGTATAACACCAAACACTTTTACAAATTTCAGTAGATGTATGGTGGATAGCATAATGACTGGCTTCACCACTGGAGTCTCCAGTGCCCAGAATCGCAGGAGTCTGCAGAGGGTAATAGACTAAGCCCTCTCCACCATCAAAGACCCTCACCATTACCCACACGCCCACTCCTTTTTACTATCATCAGGGAGGTACCGGGGACTGAAGACCCACACTCAATGATTTAGGAACAGCTTCTTCCCATCTACCATCAGATTCCTTGTCACGGTCCTGACTGAACAGTGGCAATTATTGCCTACCACATTCCTTCATGGAAAGTCTGTACTTGAAGGTCTTGTGCTGGGCACTCAGTGATCGATCATAGGAGTTTCATCTCTAGTGGTCCTGTTTGTGATTTTGCCTTAGGATTTTGTTCATGTTGTCTAGCTTGTCTGAGTCTCAGCCGCTCAAGACTTGGGTTTACCACTGTCCATAGTTCTCTTGTTGTATTTCTGTAAGGCCCACGAGCCCACGAACACTGCCTTGTTACTCATTATTTACTGTTTATTTTTGAAATTTGTAGATTTCACATTGTTAATAAATCCGATGTGATTCTGTTACTGATATTTAAGCTTGACGTCATCTACTCTCTAATTCTGATTTACCTTAACCTGTACTGTCTTAATCTTGATAACAAACTCATTTCATGCGGGGGGGGGGGGGGGTTTGGGAACTGATTTTTCTTGATTCGTTTTTGTGCAGGAAGGGGTGACATACAGATTTATTTAGCTATCCTTACTAAAACGCTCCGGGATAATAACATTGCACATCCTAACTTTTCCTAATGGGGAGAGTGGGGTGCAGTAATGCAGCATTTCAATTCTGATGACTTGGACAGTATTAATTACACTGACAATGACCATTAGATGCCAGTGATGTGGCTGTGGGTAAATTTGCTATTGCACCTGACAATAAATGACAATAAACCCGACACTCTCTGTTGCAGCTGCAAGTAATGCATAAAAGGTAAGTTTCTCAAACTCAGTGTTGTTAAATTTGCAATTAATTGGAGATTTTAAAGTCTTTTTTTCTAATCTGGCTTTCCTCCCACTTCCCATTTATTTCCAATTCCAGTACTAAATTTGATGGAAGAACTTTGGACTAATATCCATCATGAATTTTGACATCAAATAATGAGGCAGATTCTGCACAATAGCTTTGTAATGGCAGAACACAAAATCCATCTGAACGGAATATTCAACTTTTCAAACCAATTTACTATGAAACCAAATTAGCAACCAGATGATTATGTTTAAAGTTTTCAATAAACTGCTATTTCCATCAGGTCTACCACCGAACAATTCAGAATCAGGTTTATTATCACCGGCATGTGTTGTGAAATTTGTTAACTTTGCAGCAGCAGTTCAATGCAATACATAATAGAGAAGAAAGAAAAAAAATAATAATTAAATAAGTAAATCAACTACAGTATATGAATATTGAATGGATTAAAAATTGTGCAAAAAAACAGAAATAATATATATTAGAAAAGTGAGATAAGGGTTCAATGTCCATTTAGGAATTGGATGGCAGAGGGGAAGAAGCTGTTCCTGAATCGCTGAGTGTGCCTTCAGGCTTCTGTACCTCCTACCTGATGGTAACAGTGAGAAAAGGGCATGCCCTGGGTGCTGGAGGTCCTTGATAATGGACACGGTCTTTCTGAGAAACAGCTCCTTGAAGATGCCCTGGGTACTTTGTAGCCTAGTACCCAAGATGGAACCGACTAAATTTACAACCCTCTGCAGCTTCTTTTGGTCCTGTGCAGTAGCACCCCCCACCCCCCCCCCCCCCCCACCCCCATACCAGGCAGTGATGCAGCCTGTCAGAATGCTCTCCACGGTACATCTATAGAAGTTCTTGAGTGTATTTGCTGACATACCAAATCTCTTCAAACTCCTAATGAAGTATTGTCGTTGTCCTGCCTTCTTTATAACTGCACTGATGTGTTGGGACCAGGTTAGATCCTCAGAGATATTGTCACCCAGGAACTTGAAGCTCCTCACTCTCTCCACTTCTGATCCCTCTATGAGGATTGGTATGTGTTCCTTCATCTTACCCTTCCTGAAGTCCACAGTCAGCTCTTTCGTCGTACTGACGTTGAGTGCCAGGTTGTTGCTGTGACACCACTCCAGAGGCAGAGACAGAGGCAAATTGATTCATTGTTATTCTAATTTGAATTTAATTGCTTCTGTGGGCAAAAACAATGAAGCTCAGTCTATGAATTAGTAATCCTAAAGTTACGTGTGATTACTGCACCAGATGAACATCCAACATTGGCAATAAGAACAAGATCAGCTGGTATGCAAAGCTTGTCCCATTGTGGAAAGCTCTGCGCTTGAAGTACCTATTTATAAATCTTTCCCCAGCACTTCTTGCATTTCACTTGGGCTGAATCACTGCAAAAGTTTACCATACTGACAGCAATGAGCACCTTCCAACAATAATTCAATGGGTTATATGTTGTTTTTATTATATATTATTACAACTTGTGTTGTTTTATGTATTCATTGGATGGAAGATTACTAGCATGGCTAACAGTTGATGTCTGTTCTTAAATAGAGTCATAGAGTACAGCTGCACAGAAACAAGCCACTCGGCTCACCTAGTCAATGCTGACCTGACTTTCTGCCTAATTCCACCAATACGCACCCAGACCATGTGCCTCCAAACCCCTCCCATTCATGTACCTATCTAAACTTCTCTTAAGTGTTTCAATTGAACCTAGATCTGCCACCTCTGCTGGCAACTTGTTCTGCACTTGCATCACCGCTGAGTGAAGAACTGAAGATAAGGTGAGTGAACGGTCTTCTTAAAATGCTATAGTTCATGTGTTGAAGGTACTCTTACTGTTAGGCAATATCTTTCTAGCTTTTGATGATGAAAGAACATCATTATATTTCCAGGATGATGCAAGTCCTGAAGGAGAAGATCAGCGCAATTTTCCAATGACATTAAGACCCTAAGACCTAGGAGCAGAATTAAGCCATTCAGCTCATTACCCCAGAAGATTATGATGCACTAGAGAAACAGTTCAGCAAATGATAGGGCTTCGGACAAAGGACCTAACAAAATCTCTTGTTCCGTGAATTTGCGTTTCTCCTAAAATAAGGGAGAAGAAACACAAGCCCCTGTATCTGATGCCTCATATAACTTCATCCCAACAGAACTTAAATTTAGAACAATGTCTTACTATGGTATTCTGTATGCTCATTTGCAGACCACTACAAGGGGACACCAATTATTATACAAACAGATTTTGCGGCTTTAAGAAATGATAGCAAGTTACCAACAAATGAACGGAGAGCTACTGTAACTGGACATGTGGAATGGCACACAATTTTACAATATGCACCTTGAAGTAGGAATACGTTCCAGAGAGCTATGACTTACAATCTTTACCTTTTATCAAAGGTGTAGGACCATCTTCTGCACAACATACTATAACATGAGATCCTTTAGAGCACCGTAGCGCTATTCTCAAATATGGTACTGCGATGGGTCAGCAATGAAAATCCAGAAAGATGGATCCATTCAGTTATAATCCTTGCTCTTGATTACAAATGGATTTTTTTTAAATTGAAAACTGCATTTGAACCACAGGAGTTGCAAGTACATCCTTTAGAGAACCATACAGCTCAATTTGCAGAGGCTAAGTCCCAGAATTAAATCTAAAACAAGTGAAGACAACAAAACCAAATTTGATATCTACTGATTCTAATTATTTTAGGAGTGCAGTCGAAAGACTTCCCATCAGGTCTACTACCGGACAGAGAAAGCACAGAAGTAAACTGCGTCCAAATTTGTTCAATTGGAAGAATATTTATGAATTATTATTGGCTCAACTGTCAATCCAGGTGATACACAGAACATACTGCGGGCCTCTTACACAACTATGGTAATAAACTACCCCAGAAACAAATAATGAGCAAGTAAAACAAGCCGACTGGATGGATCTTACATTGGTAAGGGAGGCCAAGGTTTTGGTGGTAACAAAAAAAAATAATAACCAGGATGTTGTTTTAAGAACTTTCCTGGATACTAATAAACCCAGTTCCAAACGATTTCCAGCTGAGTACAAATATGAATCTGATGGTGAAGGTAAGGTTTGGATATGCCATCCCAAAAGAAAATACCTCCCGTCCACAATCAGAAAGAACTGATTCAAGAAGTCCCCTGCAGATTTGGACAAAATCCTGGAGGCGGGCAAGCCACTTCAAGCAAAATTAGCCAAGCTATTCTGGTGGCCCTACATGTTGAGTGATTGTGAGCAATTCACTGCAAATAGTAAAGAATGTCTGACCTATAATAAAGGAGTAGTCGCACTTCCAAGTCCGTAATGACAAACAAAACCAACTCCTGCAATACACTTGTGGCAAATTGATTATATCGGCCTATTTCTGACATCCCAACCCAGCTTATCAGAAACCCAATAAGTGTAAACTTGTGATAATTGATCATTTTACGAGATATACGTGGTTAGTCTCCGTACTCCAATACTTCTTGTAGTGAGACCGCAACCATCACAGCACTCCAAAACTCCATCTTGCCATATGGTGCACCCCCACCTGAATACATGTCGACCGAGGGTTTTCCTTCAGTGGTAATGGCTTTACAACCAGGCATGCAAGTGGAGTACAGCACTCCACTCCAGCTGCAATTGTGTGCTTAGTAGAGTAAAGGAATTGAGAGGTAAAGGAGGCCTGGTAAAACAGGTCCTGTCTAGAGGCAAAGTAGTCTACTCTTGTCCTTGAAGTACAGATGTCCGGACACAAAGTGCCATTTGTGAACATAGGAATACGCAAGAATGTTACAACTTATTTTTAAATGTGCAGCGTCCCTCTAAATGCACCCCTAATCATTAACACAGGCCGGCCATCACCTTCACCCAATACAACTCTCCTCAAGGAATGGAGAGAGTTTATGGGAATTCAAGAGAAAGCAAACTAACCTAACAAGACAGTTTGGAGACCACGAAAAGGGGAGTGGGTCCAAGAATAGAAATCCCACAAAAATATTTCTGACCCTAGTTCCTGTCCTAAATGGAATCCTCCTTGTCTCTTTACCCAGTTTATCAACGATAGGATCTTAATAATTAAGATCAGGAGGGGAAAGAAGAGTGTAAGTAAAATATTCTCCACAGAGAACATTAAACCTGCCCCGGCAGGATTTATTCACCCAGAATGAATAAGACCAGTACATTGGTCCACCATCCAACTCCTACACCCCAATGAGTGGAGGGGAGGAGAGGGTAAAATGTATTGAAAACATAAAACGCATGTTTAAATCTGAAAAGCAATGGGGAAATTCTTGTTCACCTGAGGAAGATGTCATTGACATATTGTCCAGGGACATTACATCCAAATGTGTTGTTTTCAGAGTGAGACAGACTCAAACTCCAGGAAGAAATGTTGATTTTTATGTATCTTATTTTTTAATATATGTGCTTATAATAATATTGTTCTGCGCTGCCTTACTTACCGTTTGCTTTCTCGCAGACAAAGTCACATTTATTATGGAAATTGTCTCATCTGACTCAGATACCCCTAAAACCTAATGACAGAGAATATTACTTAAAGGGATCTGTGACCAGTGATAATTCTAATTTAAATATCACTAAATGGTCCTTATATACACTGGAACCCTTCATCCTTGCCTCTGGTAAGGTGCTTGTTCCCATCCGTGTAAATATTTACTCTGAGTGCACTGCAGATTGAACAAACATAGATGCGTGGGAAGGGAAAGAATTGCTTGTAGAAATGATTAACACCTGAACAAAGCTGAAAGATCTCAGCCCAGATATTGAAGGTAAACCAATAGAGGAATTCCTTGACGTGGATCCCTCTGCACTTAAAGAAAAGTAGACACTAATGTCATTCCCACTCATGGGAATAGGGCATTGAAACCATTAGAGTAGAACATTATGAGAAAGCCAATGTTTTCAATGAAGACTTCTCCACCAGACAGATACCTTATTGCTCTTTCCCTTTATAGAAAACAAGTATATGAACATATTTGCTACAAAGATTTTGGACACTTCCATGTCCAATTATGACTACATTGTTATACATTAAGGTAACATTGTGGTGACCCACTTCCCAGCGCACTCGAACCGGCTCACAAAGCGGCGCGCGCCGGCATTGAGGCCAGTCCCAAAAAGGGCACCGTCTACTTCACCAGCAAGGGGAAAAGCCCACGCGCAGGACGGGACTGTGAATACGTGCCCCCTACAGCATTCTCACCCGGGGAGGGTGGGATCAGGAAGGCTTTAAAGCAAGGCTGCGAAGTTCGAATAAATCTCTTTTGCAACTGCGGCTCATCGACTACGTGTCGTTATTTCAGCGCTGTGTGTAGCACAGCATACCGCTACAACATGACAATTTTCTGCATTTCATTTCTGGATTATGTTCTAAAAGGCTTCAGCAAAGCCCTTGATCCAGGTTTTGCGTGGAAAGATGTACTGAAGCAGAAGCTAAGATGAAATGTTTTTCTCCCTGGTCAACTGAAATTGATAAACCTAATAAGCTTTCCCGAGATTTTGGTCCCACAGACTATTATATCTGCCCAGACTTCATCTTTGCCTTTAATCAAACAATTGTGTGTAGCTTATGCTGTAATGTGAATAATACCTTACAATGAAAATTCAGTCAGAATTACTGGTGTGCTTATGAACTCAATTAAATTTCAGACTGTTGCAGACTATTTGATAATGTTAAATTTGGGGTTTACAGGGATGACATTACTTTCCAATTAGACAATGTTACAGAGACAGACAAGCCTCCAATTATTGCTGTGTACTCAGTTGCATGGTCTTACCATCAAAAGCCAGGGGAGAGAAAGAAAACCAATTCAGTTCTAAACAATTTTCATAATTTTTAACAAAAATATTAGAGTAAACTTCCTGTACAATTCTGCCTTGACAGTACATATTCTCATAATAGCACTGACATGATCTCTCGGTTCACTCGGAAGGTGGAAATTTCTGATGACTAAAGTTGTTCAGACATACTGCTATCAGAGGATCACTTACTTTTTAGTTTATGAAGGAAATAACTCTTGTGTAATTTAATGATTGTGTTGTTTATGTTGTGTATCTCAAGATAGAAACACAAATCTAGTTTTAAGAAATACCTTATGGATGAAACAACAAATGCTCAAAACTAATGTAATAATGGCTAGAAGAAAATCCATTAAATTAAAAGAATATTTCTTTATATATCATGAGAATAACTGAACTGACATAATCTGATAGTCAAGGCACCCACCTCCTCTCACAAGTTTTCTTTGCAAACCCATACAAAGCCCGTGACTGGCTTAATGCACTAGCTGAAACAATAACTAAAAGCTTTCCAGCTGTCGCTCGTTTAGTTCCACAACAGCTAAATGGATTAACACTGCTTTAAATTGGGTTACAGATTGGGGTTTTGCACTTTTTCAATGGAGAATCCCCTTAGCTATTGTTTTTGTAGAGCTCTTTTTGATAAGACATTGAAGCCTGCAAGGATGGAACTTTGGTGACTTCTGCTTTTTGTAGAATGGCTCCACACCAAGACAGTTAATTCCAGCACCTGACTTGAACTGCTATGGGAAATCTCTTGTATAACTGCTTTGCTATACTTTGCTTCTTTACCTATTCCTATGGTTCATCCTCGACCCTGGATGAGTGAAGAGCAGCGGCTGCCCTGATCATGTAATCTTTGTCCTCTCCCTTTCCTAGTCCTGATCACTAACATAACGTATGGGTATGCATGTTTCCTGCCTCATCTTTTATAGGGATTGGGATGTGTGTGTCGCAAATAATTGGTCTAATAACACAATCACACAGAAAGATGAGTTGACAAGCATTAGTTTTTACTTACCTACTTGGATGTTGTGTATTTACTTTTTAACATGAGAAGATGAGTAACTTTTTTATATATATTGTTAAGATTTTATATAATACATTTTGTAAATGATGAAATTATACTGTCACGGTTTACACCTTTGACTTTAAAACCATTTGCCTTACTATACCTTGTGTGTTATGTAATAGAATGGTGGAAGAATTACCAGGAGGAAAAGGAATGCTAATCCCAATAATTTTTTATCTATTCTGTTGTGAATTTGTCAGAAATGGAGATGTAATCTTCGTTATCTGCAAGGTGTTATATTGTCATAATGTAGAACTGTTTGAATATGTTTTATTCATTATTTGAGTGTATGCATACAATGCAACAAGTATGACCACTAAGCCTACCAATCACGCTATTTGTGTTATACAGTCGGCCCTCCTTATCCGCGGACTCAACTAACCGAGGGTCGGGAAAACCCGGAAGTTCTCTCTCCAGCACTCGTTGCTTGAGCATGTACAGACTATTTTTTCTTGTCATTATTCTCTAAACAATATAGTATAACAATTATTTACATAGCATTTACATTGTATTAGGTATTATAAGTAATCTAGAGATGATTTAGAAGTACAGGTAGTCCTCAAGTTATGAACGAGTTCCGTTCATGAGTCCCTCTTTAGCCGGAACAGGAAAATCCAGTGTTATTTAATGTCAATTAGTCAAATGTTTGGCTTAGTATATAGTATCTATTTTACATTTCTATGCATATAAAACACTGAAGAAACGTATTATTTCAATAATTAAACCACAGCATTGCTTAGTGATATTTGTAGCTTTCATCGGGGCAGGGCCTTTCACATGCTCCATCAAAATTGTTCTGATCATTGACTGACTGTAGCCTAACACTTTTCTAATGACTGATGGCGTTTCACCTCTTTCTGATCGCTTTATTACTTCCACTTTATTTTCAATCGTGATCGTGATTATTTTCGTGAACAGGAACACTGTGGATTCAGAGCTGCGCCGCCAGGTCCTAAAGACAGGTTAAATAAGGTCCAGGGTTCTGCTGGGTCCTAAAGACCTGCGCACTAAGACCTGTTAAATAAGAGACTTGAGCATCCGCATTTTTTGGTATCCGCGGGGGGTCCCGTAACCAATCCCCTGCGGATAAAAAGGGCTGACTGTATTTATTACTAGAACAGTTTGGTTTATTTCATTGATAAAATCCATCTTCAATATCTTTATGTAACATACTGTAGGGCTTCACTGCTGTGTAACATGCTGTAAGGTCTGTAGCAGCAATGTTTGGGTTATGCCTAGAGGTAACAGGGTTTGGAATGCTGTTGTTCTTTCTTGTGAGTCTGGAAGAGATTTTGCGGTCTTTTGCTGGGGAGAGATGAGGAGAGAAGATGCGAATGGAGAGAGTTGGTAGACTGCCGGATGGGGTGGACTTGGACGGAGGGTTCAAAAGGCAGCGACGACCTGAGGAGGTCGATGGTGGACGACCGGCTTATCAGCGAGCTCCAACATTGCACAATAGACTGTTTCATAAGATTGGACCATTTTTCTTTTTTTTTGTTTTCTTTACTAACCATATGGTCAAAGTAATAATTATAAATCTTAATCGCATATTATGTACCGTTTGTTATTTTGGTGTATTGATTTGTAACATGGGACACATCACACAGCATCCACCCAAATGAGATTTCTTAAGCTTGGCCGGGCCGAGGGCTATCACCCCCTATATTAAGCCACTAGCTGAAGCGGGAGTTACAATTATTTTTCCTTTTCAGGGTTCTTTTGAAGACCCTGACGAGTTACAGGCTGACTTCAGTTCTTTGCGGGAATGGGACCTGCTGTCAGGGTTTCATAACTGGCCGTTGTTGTGCGGCACACCATGGGCTCAGCCTAAGAGTTCGGCTCAGATTCGGAAGCCTAGGATCTTTTGGACTCCGGAGACGGGTGGATCGAGGGTCAGTGTCATGGCAGGAGACACGTGTGTCATCGGGGAATTGGAATATCTACAGCTGTGTGACCAAAGATCTTTGAGATCTTTGGGCACAAGGCTTGAGAAAAGTGACATAAAGGACTTTTAACACTGTAAACCAGTGAGTTGTTTGTTAAGTCTCCCTGCTCGCTGGGAAAATGGAGACACCTCCTTCTCCCTTATTAGGGAGAGAGAGAGCCTGTGGTATGTTGAATACCGGGTGAAGGTGTGGTCTTTGGGTTACTGCGTCTTTGCTGTTGCTTTGCTCACCCTTGAGTAGTTACAGTATATTCTCATTTTAGTGGGAGTTCTCATGGCTCTTTATATCTACTAGGGCTTAAAGTTTTTGGTTGAGTTTGGAACTTCGCGATCAGCAAACCCAATACCATCATAGATTCCACTCTGTCATTCTATTACCACAGATTTGTAATCACTCTTAACCTCATTTTCCTGCCTCCTCCCCATAACCTTTGTTACCCTGATTAATCAAGAGCCTATCAAACTCCACTTTAAATATACCCAATGACTTGGCCTCCACAGCTGTCTATGGCAATGAGTTCCACAGATTTATCACTCCCTGGCTGAAGAAATTCCTCCCCATCTCGGTTCTAAGCCGACATCCTTCTCTTCTGAGGCTCTACCCTCTGGAACAAGCTGCTGTACTTATGGTTTGGAAGTACTTCATAGCAATATTGTCATGCTTCTATGACACATTTTGTAGACAGTATACATTGCAGCCTGGGTGCAAAGAACTGAATATTCTGGTGCTGGATGAGGAGCCAATGAGGGAGACTGCTTGGTGCTAGAAAGTGTTAAACTCTGAGCTTTACTGAAGCTGCACTCACTCAGCTAAGTAGAACTTATACTGTCACTTCCCCAATTGGTGCATTAAAGAGACTGAGAAGTTTAGCGTATCTTGAAGTCAGTGCTGGCTTGCTTTAATAACCACAGTATTTAGATGGCAGCTTTGGTTTAATAATTTGTTCACCGTCCATGTTAAAGAATTATAATTTTTAAATAAAACAACTTCTGTATCCGAAGAAAAATACTACATTTTCAAAAGTATGCTTTTCAAGTTTTAACAAAAAAGAATCTATGATTTGATGCGGCTCAGTACAGTGCCATGACAAATCATTCAGGATGAATCCTGTTTTACAACAATATTTCATGTAGTCTAAAAATAATCACCAAGCCATATGTCTCATTGGAAGAATAATTATCCAATAGAATTACATATGTGCCTGTAAGACTCAAATCTACAACATGAAGGAATATTGGTTGAAATTAAGCAGATCCCAGCTGAAGAAAACAGGTACTGTGTAAAATTATGGTATAGATATCGACAGGGTATCCATTTTGCCATGGATAATGTAATCTGTTGACTTACAACGTAGGCTGAAATGGCTTAAAAAGTCACTTGGTTGGATGACAATTGGGATTGGGAAATAGATGTGAATGAATTAAACAAACTCGGGAACACTGGTTATGGAGAAGCCATTTGACTCCTCTCTGCAGAGGAGCAAGGAAATTCAGATTACTCTCCAACAAGCCAAACTAGCAAATTTGGACATCAAAAAAAAATGTTGGTTCCCTTATGAGTCCATTAACAGCAAAGACTCAGACTGACATAATTCATGTGTCCATCCAGCTTCCCATTAAAGCCATCCAGGGTACTGCAGAGATCAATAAAAGTTTATTCTGATACAGAATCATCACTTTTACATCAAAGTTGTGGCTTTAAAACCAGCATGAAGCTAACTTGAACTTTATAAATAAACAAGGAAAAAATATTGTTTGTACAAATAGTAAGCACATTAAACAGCAAAAACAACCTTCATTTATATTTTCTTACTAAATTTTTTAACAAAGATACATCTGATTGCTTCAAATACCAAAACGCCCAGCTACTAAGCATTACTTTCATTGATGATTATCTGATCACTTACTATGACTCACCATTATCCATTTGCTCTGAGCTGGGAACCATTATGTCAGTTAAAGTAAATGACAGGAACTTTATAGATATTTGAAAGCATACTTTGAGTCATTGTCCTGGGAACTTGACTTGAATCTACAGACTCTTTCTTCCAACACGCTCCCCTAATATCCCTTATGCTGTCAGCTTGTTGTTTGTGTTGACAATTGTTTATTATGCATGCTTGTGTTATGGGACTCAAGGAAGTCCAGTAAAGATTGCTTCACAGATAAGTTCACAAACACTGTCTGCCAATGAATTGCTTCCTTCCTGTAAAGAATAATTAATGGTGATGTAATCTCAAAGTTATTACCAGTTCTGATGTCCTGACTCCAAGGGCCACTTACATAAAAAAGTGTGATAAAACAAGCTGATAGAAAATAGAAATGGTTTCCTTTCTGGAATCATTAAGTGTTAATGTTTTCTTTTCTGCTAGAGTCTCCTATAAAATAAATATTATGTAGTGTATACCATTGATGACACTAGACTTATTCATTTACACCTGAAAAAGGAATACCTTGACATTATAAATTATTAAAAGCACACATCAGCTAAAAAAAAACTCTATTCATTTAAGATTGCCACTGCTTATAAATAATATTTCAGTTATTTACTTGTTAATGGTATTGAAGTGATGAAAATTGAAATGCTTCACCCTTCATAAGACTCATACATTTTTATGTATACATACATACAAATCACAGTAAATGGTAACAAAGCTTTGAAAAGTGAATTCTCAGACCAACGGCAAGTCAAGTGACAGTAGCAGACAACTTGCATTTATTTTCTTTGACTTCAGAAATACCAAGCAAGTACAAGGTAGTGTCATACAACATAGAAACTGGCCATTCAGTCCATCGCATCCACACTGACTAGAGGAAACCTAACTGTACGGATGATATTTTCTTGCACTTGTTCCATAGCCAATTCAAGTACTTGTCTAGACACCTTTAAATGCCATCAGTGACTCCATTTCCACCATCTCTCAGACTGAGTATTCTGGTTACTCTGCATTCTCTGGGTAAAATAGGTCCCCTTCAGGTCCTTTCTAAATCTCTTATCTCCTACCCTAAATCTGTGTCCCCTACTTTAATCTGACTCTGATATAGGGAATAGTTTCCTACACTCTATATCTCTACATCCTTGATAATTTTATATGCCACAATCATGTCTCTTTTTAACCTCTGATGCTCCAGTGAAAACAGACCTAACCTCTCCAGTCTTTCTTCATAATGGAGATACCACCACATCTTTGAGAACTTCCTCTGCACTCTTTCCGGCACTATCACCTCCTTCCTCTGTAGACTTTGACAATATTCCTGATGGGGTCTAGCCAATAGTTTCGTAAAGTTGGTACCTAAGCTCCCGGCTCTTAAGCTCAACTAATGAAGCCTTCTTAACCAAGTCATCTATCTGTGCTGACACCTTCAAGGATCTTTGGACTTGTTCACCAAAGTCCCTCTGTTCCTCAGCAGTTGTTCTGGCCCTACTTTTCATGGTATATGCCCTGGCCTTACCAGTACTGCCAAAATTTATCAGGGGCAAACTCCATCTGCCATTACTCAACCCATTTCATCAGCACACCTGTGAACTTACTGATCATGCCTTGTACATCCGTATCCAAAGCACTTATGCATACTACAAGCATATTGTCACACATGAAGAATGGTGGACAGGGAAAGATCCTCTGGTCCACTGATCCTTTTTCACACAATTGTGATCATCCATATGCCATAAAATATATCATTGTCTCTCAATCTGAACTCATGCAATAATCTGAGAGAGGCAAGAAACCAGGCCATGGCTAACTTCTGGTGAAAATTCTCTCTGAACTACCTCCTTGATGTTAGGTAATCAAGAAATCAGTTCAGAAGTCCAGCCCAGTTAATTTTTAGCTAGGTAGTCTTCAGTTTAGTCAGAAACTGACACAGACCTGGCTTCTAGGAACTCAGTGAATAGACAGCCTCTTCCAGAATCTACTTCTGTCCAGAAAAAGCATCTTCTCCAATTACTGAATCTAGTGGAACAAACTATTTTTTAAATTAATTTTTTATGCATTTCTACAATTGCTACGACAAAAACCCAACTACAAAATAAAGATTAATACAGTGCAAGATAAACATACAGTAATATGGTTCAAAATAATGATGAAAAAGCACCCAAAATAAAGTCATGTAAAGTTAGTAGTGGAACAAACTATTAAAGCCTTGAAATTGGATTAATTAGTGTCCACTTTCAGCAGTGGCATGGTGGTACTGCAGTTAACATTGCGTCAGGAGTGTGGGTTTGGTCCCGGCCTTTGGTGCTGTCTCTGTGGAGTGTGCATGTTCTCCCTGTAACTGCAAGGATTTCCTCAACATGCTCCAATTTCCTTTCACATCCAAAGATATGCATTAGGTAGCTACTGAGAATTGCCTCTTATTGAAACCAAAGGGTAGTTGTTGGCACTGTGAGAAAGGATAAGTTGTAAGGAAAAGGGGAATCCGAAAGTTCAGCCAGATGAAGGCAGGGTAATGAATATCCTCCTGTGTTGTAATAAATATGTCACTATGAGCACACAAGTGCAATTTAACCTGGGGTAGATTGTAGAAGTGAAGTCATGTCCATCAGGAAATTCATTCTGAGTACTTGCACGCACAATTCACCTTAACACAATTGACGATTTCCCTCTGTCAAATGTGCACTTCATTTATGTCACAAAGCACATGTGTTACATGTCTCACAGGCAACGTTGAACACTCACAAAGGAAAAGCACGCATTACCTCAAGGGTGTCAACCACAGGGCTGGCCCTGTTTGATTGATCTCTTGCAACCAGCATCTGTCTGCTTCAGTTTTTGGATCTGGGGACAGCTGAAGCCTCATCACTGATCGCATCTTTGCACACTGAGCACCTCAGAGGTACCTGCCTCACTGATTAAGCTACACCATGCAATGTTGAGGACTCCTCATGGCATATTACATAGTAAGTCAGACAACCTCAGGTGGTGTAGCTACACATAACAGAACTTTAGCCTGTCCTCTGTCTTGTGGTTTCCCTTATCTCTATATCAATTGTTCTGGTTGCCATGTGGAAGAATTCTTGAAGGTCCCACACACCAGTGATCAGGGCAACAAGGAAATGGAAATTCTCGTGCCACCTTCTCTGGGATTTCCACTGTCTGTTATAACCCATAATGTTTCTGATGTATTTTGGCCAATTTCATGATTTCTTTTTGTGGGCCATGTTATTGTGCCACAGTGTTTGACACAGCACATCTTTTATGTAGCAAGTAAGTCTGAAATTTCATTTCTAGCTATTAATATTTTTTCCTGAAAGTTGTATGTATATCCAACAATCACATTTACCACATACTTAACACAGCACATAACAACCACAATCTTCGCATCCATTAGGATTTGACTTGAGCATGTTAAAATCCTGTGAATTTGCAGCCACAGCATTTACAATTGGTTCATTAATTAAAAATGTAAATCACCACTGATTGGATTACATAGTAAATAGGTTCAACAAGGAAAAGAACCAAATAGTATTATACTCATAGATGTGAAAAATTTTGCAGGGCATCTCAACATCCTGAAAGTACAAATTTTTAAGAAATGATTTATTATTTCAAAATTTCCTTCCGCTAGCAGATGTTAATACAGTTAGAAACCCATATTGCTGAAAATGTTTCTCCTGTGACACACTACAGAGAACCACAGGATGGTTACAGCTTGGAAGAAGGCCATTTAACTGGCTCAATGGAAAAACAATCCAACTAGTCCCATTCCGCTGCCCTTTCCCCAAAGCCTTGCTTGAACGAACTGACATAATTCAAGACACATAAATGTTAATCAGGGGTATCTAAATTGGCCCCACTGACACTAGGATCACAACTATTAAAGGATGCCTCTTTCATTCTGGCCTTCATACCAACAAAATTCAAACTTCAAAGTACATTTTGGTATCAAAGTACATATATGTCACCATATACAACCCCGAGATTCACTTTATTGTGGGCATACTCGACGAAACCATAGAATTGTAATTATAACAGGATCAATGAAAGACCACCTAACTAGAGCAGTCAACTCAATGCAGAAAACAACAAACTGTGCAGATGCAAATATGATAAATAAGCATGAGGCAATGAAACATTTTTCAGAAAAAAGTAAATGTAGTTCATCTAGCCCTTCGATACAGAATGATTTCTGGATGGATTTGGAATACCTCCAAGACTGGGTGGGGTGGAAAACAAATTCTGAGAGAAGAAAATACGTGACATAGAATACCAAAATTAAAATAAATGTTTATGTATTAAAGTACTAAGAATGAAAGGATTTCAAATTGGCTCGATTTTTGTGACAGTCAAAAGAAATGTAAATGATCTTTTCTATATAAACTTGGAAAAAAAGTCCTTCATAATCATAAATTGTGAATATCTAGTGCTGAGCAAGAAACTACCTCCTTTTGGACCAATTTAAGTGCTGGGCCAGAGGAGAGGGACGGGTAGGTGGTCAGCTCATTGCCCCGCGAGGTTTACTCATCTCCGCACTGAACTGAGGCTCTGCTCTGCAACTAACGGGCTCCTGCGGCTGCGGTGATGGCCGGCTTCATGACTGTGGACTCACTTTCATGAATTCCAATTCTGAATGTTAGTTCCAATTGTCTGCACAATTTGTTCTTTTTTTTCTGCACATTGGGTGTATGACTGTCTTCTTTTTAATAGGTTCTATTGGGTTTCTTTATTTGGTAGTTGCCTGCAAGTAAACGTATTTCAAGGTTGTATATTGTATATATACTTTGACAATAACTCTACTTTGAAAGGATTAAAACCATTTACGTTCATATATCTTATAAACTTCCACCTAAATAAACTTGCGGCCTTTTATCTCATTTATTCTGATTCAGGTAAACACACAGTGAAATGCATTGTTTTGTGTTAGCAACCTACACAACCACAGGATGTGCTGGGGGCAGCTCACAAGTGTGGTCACACTTCCTGGCACCAACATAGCGCCACCATGTAGGTACATTCATTTGGCGTTTAAGAGGCACATTTTCACTGAGGCACAAGAGAACAGGTACTCTCCACTATACTACTTCTAAAATAATGTGCCCTTGAACATGCCAGTGAGGCAAGGCAGGTGGAAGTCCCCATGGTGGGCATCAACTGATCATCAGCTGGCAGCCCAGCCTCAGTTCTGAGACTCAAATCTGTGACTAGACAACTGGGAGCCTGACGTTTTATTAATAGGCATTTATAGTAAATTTATTAATTTTGGTAATGATCCCATCTGGGATGGATGTTTAACCTTTCCTTTCAGCTACCACACTGTGCTTTTTTTAAATTTCTAATTAATGACTTTCATGGTCTTCTTTGCAGGGTCTATATTGTGATTTCTCCCACTGACCAACTGGCAAGGCTGGCTGCCCTTAATTTTCCAGGGTTATTTAATTTGAGTCATTACCCCAGATTTCCAGCAAGTCTTTAATTTCTCTAAATTATTAACTCAAAAATTATGGCTAGCCATAACTTTCAATTAACACTTGAATTTCAAATGATGTTTCCATATCAAGGTAAAGACCAAAAGACATAGGAGCAGAATTAGGCCATTTTTCCTCATTGACTCTGCTCCACCATTTCATCACGGCTGATCCAATCCCCAATCTCCTGCCTTCTCCCTTGATGTCCTGACCTATCAAGAGTCTATCAACATCTGCCTTAAATGTGGGACAAATGTTTATGTCAGTTAGTACTTTCAAGTCTAAATCAGTTTCAACTGCTTTGGAACTTATGTAAGTTCCATAGCATTAGGTCTTGTACTGTACAGCTGCTCTGGGCCCAAACGTGGATAGTTATAGACCCACAAATGCTGGGATCCGGAGCATAAAACAAACTGCCTGAAGAACACCATGGATTCATCTGCATCTGAAAAATCAAAGGGACGGTCACCATTTTGGGTTGAGACCCTGCATCAGAATTGAGAGAGCAGAGGAAGATACCCAACACATGGAAGTGAGATAGAAGAGCGAGACAAAAGGCTGGCAGATGCTAAGCTGGGACAAGGTAAGACAGTGATGATGAGCAGATGGAACCAGATGGGGATAGGGGTGGCAGGGTATTTAGGGAAGATGCAACAACAGAGAAGAAATTCAGGCAGATTATGAACAGATGGAACCATATGAGTCAAGGTAATGAGGGATGGAGGGATGCAATAGGTGAACAAAGCAGAAGTGGCCTTGGGTGGACTGGACTGGTGGAAGAGTGAAAGGAAATTGGATAATTCAATTTTCATGTTGCTGGGTTATAGCTACCCAGATAGAATAAGGAGTGCCCAGTGCATGAGAAAATATATTTTCTTCTAAGTTGGTCAGAAAAGGAGTTACAAGCTTACGCTTCATCTCCTTGACTTTGCGCTGCTATCTGCCAATTTTTAGGTGATAGCTAATACACAGGAGCAGAAGTAGGCCATTTGGCTCATTAGCTTTGCTCCACCATTCGATCATAGCTGATTTATTATCACTCTTGACCTCATTCCTCTGCCTTCTCCCCATAACCATTGACACCCTTCCAATCAAGAACCTATCAACCTCCGCCTTAATTATACCCAATGACTTTGCCTCCACAGCCGTCTGTGGTAATGAATTCCACAGATTCACCATCAACTGGCTAAAAAATCCTCCTCATCTCTGTTGTAAAGCGATGCCCTTCTATTCTGAAGCTGTCCCCACTCC
This sequence comes from Hypanus sabinus, assembly GCF_030144855.1. Lineage (NCBI taxonomy): Eukaryota > Metazoa > Chordata > Chondrichthyes > Myliobatiformes > Dasyatidae > Hypanus > Hypanus sabinus. The sequence continues at coordinate 33,140,853 of NC_082715.1, forward strand.
CACTGTGGAAACGTCCTCTGAATTTCCACCCTATCCAGTCCTTCAATATTTGGTAGGTTTTAATGAGATCAACCCCTATACTCTAGACATCATTAAAACCCCAGAGCCGTCAAACACTCGTATGTTAGCCCTTTCAATCTCAGGATTATTCTCGTAAACCTTCTCTGGATGCTCTCCAATGCCGGCACATCATTTCGTTGATATCTGGCTCAAAACTGCTCACAATACTTTGAATACAGTCTGACCAATGCCTTGTAAAACCACAGCACGACATCTTTGCTTTTACATGCCAGCCCTCTCAAAACAAGCGCCAATGTTGCCGCTATCACTTGCCTGTTTCCTTCATTTATCTTTAAACGTTTGGAGCATTCTCTGCTCAGAGAAGACTGGATGAGCAGATGGCGGGTGGGTTAGTGCAGGTCATTTACAACATGAGTTTGTAGGGTGGGGTTGGTAAGAGGGAGTGATCAAGGACTAAAGGTCGGGTGAAGTCATTGGCAAAAAGATGGTTGCTGGGGAAGGGGGTCAGAATAAATATTTATAAGGGTTAGCCAGTCACTGGCTGGGGGAATGAGTTGGAATGTATCTAGGACTGTAGCTGGGTAGGTTAGGAGTATGCAGAATGTAAAATATTGGAGAAAGACAAGTAATTACCGTACAGAAACTAGTTAAGGTGTCAACAATGTGCTGAACTTCATGGCCTTGGACCTACTCAGCCAGAATCCCTTTAGATAATTCCAAAGCAATGAAGTAGCTTCACAGCATTGCAAAGGTTATTTTCTCTGTGAGCCTGCCCCACCCAAGTCCCAGATGTCTTTGAAATGGAAAGGATACTAACAAGATTTGATGAGAACGTTACCAGGATTGGAGGATTTGAGTTATAGGGAGAAACAGGATGAGCTAGGACATTTTCCTCTGGAGTTCAGGAGGCTGAGGGGTGACCTTACAGAGATTTATAAAATCGTAAGTGGCATTGAAGGCCACAGGGTATGGGAGTCCCAAACTAGAAGGCATAGGTTTAAAGTGAGAGGGAAACATCTAAAAGTGATCTGAGAGCAACTTTTTCCACAAATAGGGTAAGGTGTATCAGGAATGAACTGCCAGAGGAAGAGATGGAGAGGGGTACAATTCCAATGTTTAACGGACATTTGGACAGGTGCGTGTACGGGAAAGGCTCAGAGGAAAATGGACCAAACATGGACAAGTGGGACTAGGATGAATGAGTTGGGCCGGAAGGGTCTGTTTCCCATGCGATATAGCTGTACAACGTGTATGATACAACATAATTTCAGTCACATCCAACTATGGATTCTGTAATGTGAACCTCATCACTGAAGTCTGGGCAAGAATTTGAACCCAAAGATGATGTATATTCAATATTTCTGTAATATTTGAATGATCTTGTAAGTATATTATTAATTAAGCGTTTTTAAATGTAAGTAATTAATTATGGTTATATGTAAACATACATGAACGCACACGTCATGACGCTATTGCGTGATCGTGCGCGCCTCACTTAAAATTTAAAAACGGAAACACATGAAGTATCTTCCAACATTCTTGTTTTCCTTGGAATTAGTTTAATACTTTGAAGTAACAAAACATAACAAAATATTCATGTATTTTCTGTACAAATCACACATAAGAGGTTTGCCATAGTTGCGATCGTTGCTGAGACACCTCAGGTAAATGGCTCAGGTTTGTCCTTGTGTGAATCCCTTTGGCACAGCTGCCGTTTCCCAGAAACGTCTGTACAGCCATTACGTACACCATCATGTGCTCAGTAGCAATTTCCACAATCAATAATATAAATGGGTACATGAAGTAGCAACCTACACTCTTTTAATTTTAAATAGGGTACCTAAAACATGGAGCAAACTGTGCAGCGGATTGGAAAAGAGATAAAAACTGAAGGATCACCAAAGTGCTATCAGCGTTTAAATCATAAAGTCTCATCTATCTACTTGTGCATTTGTACAAGTACTGTAGTGTGTTCCCTCAATAATCACACCACTTCAGTGATGCCCCTTAGAAAGGAGGCTGTGCTGACTGCCAGATAGATCAACTCACGTCTCACAGTGGCATGGGCATGATCGGGTCATTAGATTATGTGGCAAGGTTGACTACACTGTCTAGAGATTGCAGTTTTGTCCTCCCCCTACCCCCAGTTTTTTCTCACTTCAAAGCAGCCCTTCCTGCAGCTGTCATGGTGAGAGGTTCGTCATAGTTTGACCTCCTTCCCATCAGCCAGTGCAGCACTGAGGCAGCGGCTGCAAGCTCCGCATTCAGATCCTGATGGGAACTGGATGTGTTTCTGTGCATAAAACATGCAGTGTGCTGCACTGGCTGCATTTGCCCAAGTTGCAATGTTTAGGAACATTTGGGTGGGCAGCAGAACTACATGCAGCACATGCTTAGCTCATCGGTAGAGGGTGAATCCCCAGTTGTTAGGGTCTGAGTGCTAGTGCGTCGAAGGAATAGTGGAAGCAGGGGAACAATTTCTCTTCATTGAACTCACAGTGTGATTGACCTTTCATTGAAATTGAATAATGTGGTTTACAATGATATGACACAGTGGGGTCATATTTCTAGTAACACCTATTATTAATTTCTTCAGGTCATCCTGGAAATTCAGATTGCTGGATTCCTGTTCAATAAGCTCTCTCGACTCACCCAGCCTTATTTTATTCTGGACCCTGAGCAAACATGAGGCCTTGTCCTTTTACAGCTGGACAACATCAAAATTAAACTCTTTTTATTTGTTTTGGGCGCCATCATAGCATGACACTATTACAGCTTGTGACATTCCAGTGTTTGGAGTTCTATTCCAGTGTCGTTTGTAAGGAATTGTGGAATATGAGGGTTTTCCTTGGGTGCTCCAGTGTACTCCCATAGTCCAAAGACATACCCATAATTACCCATAGCTTTTAAAGATAGGAAAGCAACAATATCTTCTCCAATTCAGAACACAGACATTGTTGTGATGAAACTAATACTCATAATATACATTTCTACACAAGCTGACAAGTTGACCTGTCATTATAAATTGCACCATGATTAAGTTAGGGCCAATCGGGTTTGTTGGGGGTTGCTGGGGTAGTATGGTTAAAGGCCAGAAGGGCCTACACCATGCCGTATTGTTAAATAAATAAGTTCTGTGTTGAGAACTGTTATTTGTCCCTCTGGATGGAGCTTGGCTTCGTAAAATGGTAGGTACAGTCCTCTGTCGCTGTGAGAGCAGAACAAACGTATGCGGATGCTTGTAGCTGAGCCACACCTTTTCCATTTCATCTTTTGCTCACGTGATATTTAGGTAGTGGACCCTGATAATCTGAATAAAAAGTTGGGTTGACTTTGTCCTCATAACACAGGTCACTGTGGCTTACTGTTGTTGTGAGGCATTGAACATAAGACCTTCTGTCTGGATGATTTAGTGTCACATAGTGTGGCACACACACTGTAAGGGAAGTTCTTCAGGCCAGTTTTAAATAGTCCCCGTGTGAAGTGTCTTTAAAACAAAATTTGATACCAACTGACTGCATATTTCATCATCTGTGGTTTATGAAAGAAAAGAATTATGTTACTGAGCTCTAAAACCCTTTACTCCCTGCATGCTAAAATTTCTCCCAATGGCTTTTCATTTTTTTTACATTCCCAACTCCACAACCTTTTGAGTGGGGAACTTTCATCTTTTTCATGCGTTTGAATAGTGGTAAAGAAATACTCAAGTATACTGTAGCAAAGCCTCTTGTGGTCTGCGGGCTTCAGTGAGAAAGACCATCACTCCGTAGATTTTTAAACACCTATCATCAGTTCTCGGGCATGACCTTTCTTAAAGAAACATTCAACTATGCCAGTAAACAATCTGTGTCAAAAGATTATGACCTTGGATAACAAAATTTTATATATATATAAAATTATATATATTAACAAAACTATGTGTAATTATTATTGTGTGTATGTATATATATATAAACAATAATAATTACACATAGTTTTTAAAGATAGGAAAGCAGCAATATCTTCTGCAATTCAGAACACAGACATTGTTGTGATGAAACTAATACTCATAATATACATTTCTACACAAGTTGTCAAAGTCTTCCAACAGTGTTTAAGGCAATTGTATTATTGTGGTTTTACATAATTGAATATCAATTAGAATGCATAGTAATTTTCATGATAGTAACCTTCAGATTCACTGCTAACATTTAATGTAGCAATGTCCTGGTCATTGATTTACAATTTATAAGCATCAAATTCAGATCTGTGTTAATGCACAAATTTACAGAAGACTACAATACAGATAATATAAAATTAGAGTCTATGCATTCTGTATCATGATCATATCCTTTGTACCTGTGGTTAATTAAATTTGTTAAGTGTTGTTATTGAGGTTGTAATGTCTGCATCAGGAGTTCAAATAGCTAGTAGCAAACTAACTTTCAATTCCATTCAAGTTTAATTGTCATTCAACCATACATGAATACTTGTGAATACAGCCAAATGGAACAGTCAAGGTGCAAATCGCAGTATGAGCAGTCACATACAACGCAAAGCACACATAAGCTAGCACAATCACTCAATAAAAGAGTCAAAGAATCATGCCGTCAATCCTCTGTTGACCACAATAAAGCACATTTCTTTCCAGCCTGGACACTGCACCTCACTGCTCCCAATGAATAATACAAGCACACAAAATATACAGTGCTCGTATATAGTCTGGACCCACTCATCCCATTGAAAACTTCAGTTGACCACAACCCCTCAGTGGAGTACAATGGCCCCAATATTTTCTCCCCCCCCCCACCACCCTGGTGATAACACTGCTTGAGGCGTAGACCTTCTATGTACAAGATAGCAAGCCCATTTAGAATATCAGTAAAATAATAACAAATATAGTCCAGACCCTTAGTCCTTTGGATTTTCCATTTGACCACAAAAGAGCTTGTCTTCAGCCAGGCAAACACTGTGGGAGGTAACCCTGACCCCAGCCCCCGGTGAAGTGCACCGGCTTGGACAACTCTCTCCTGGTGGCTGTAAGTCAGGCGACCCTGAGCCCTTCGAGTGCCACAAGTCCGCACTTGAGCACAGAGAGCTTACCTTCAGCCGAGTGCACACTGTGGGGGCAATCCTGACTCCAGACCAGAAGCTGTGCCATGCTGCTTCTGTGGAGCACACTGGCCCAGTCACCTCTCTCGGGGTGGCTGTAAAACTGGTGACCTCCAGGCTTGAGGCCTGGTTCTCCCTGCGGCCGAGTCCATGCAGCTCCTGCACCATCCGCCTCTGTTCTTAGCCAACAACTCAATGAATCGGACTTGTGGCGTATAGGTTAACAATATCCAAAAGGGTCCTGCGATCACAGGAAAAGCAATCATGATGGCCACTTGCTATTAATCTGCAAGCCTCCATTGTCTCAGGCAGCAGTATGTTGCACACTTCCTTCATTTTCTCCGCCAGTGAACAACTGGCCGGTGGTGTAGACCTTCTGTACTTTACTGGTTTATTGATCATTACAGAATGTCTCTCTGCTGCTTCCATTCCATCCCCTCTCCCTTGCCCTTTCCCAACAATGATTCCCCTCTCCCTGCCACCTTCCCACTCTCAGTCCACAATACTTTCATTGTCAGCAAACAATTGATACTAGAGCGTACAATCATCTTAGCAATATTTAATTCTGTGCTTCGCACTCCCTGAGGTACAAATCGAAATAAATATAATAAAAATTTAAATTATAAATCATAATTAGAAAATAGAAAAAGGGAAGTAAAGTAGTGCAAGTCAGGTCCGTTTATTTGGAAGCTACGACCCAGATCCGGGTCAGGATCCGTTCAGCAGTCTTATCACAGTTGGAAAGAAGCTGTTCCCAAATCTGGCCGTACGAATCTTCATGCTCCTGAACCTTCTCCCAGAGGGAAGAGGGATAAAAATTGTGTTGGCTGGGTGGGTCGTGTCCTTGATTATCCTGGCAGCACTGCTCTGACAGTGTGCAGTGTAAAGTGAGTCCAAGGATGGAAGATTGGTTTGTGTGATGTGCTGGGCTGTGTTCACGATCTTCTGCAGCTTCTTCCGGTCTTGGACAGGACAACTTCCATACCAGAATAGAGACCCATATTGGAATCAGGTTTAACAACACTCACATATGTCATGATATTGTTTATTTGCGGCAGAAGTTCGGTGCAATACAATTCTATGCAATAGTCACCATACATATAGTCACTATAGATATATATATATATAGATAGGTATTTTGGGGCAAGACCCTTCATCAGGATTGGAAAAAAAGATGAGAACAGAGTAAGAAGGTGAAGAAGGTGGCAGGAGAGGAAGAAGAAGAGGTATCTGATAGGTGGACCTAGAAGAGAAAGAGTGAACATCAATTTCTTGAACTTCCTGTAATTGCTTTCCCCCTCCCTCACTATTCTCGTTTCCCTCTCTCACCTCAGCTCCTTACCTGCCCATCTTCTCCCTCTGGTGCTCCTCTCCCTTCCCTTTCTTCCATGGTCTTCTGTCCTCTCCTATCAGATTCCCCCTTCTCCAACCCTGCATCTCTTTCACCAATCGACTTCCCAGCTCTTTACTTCACCCCTCTCCCTCTCCCAGTTTCTCATATCACCTACCACCTTATATTTCTCCCTCCTCTCCCTCCACCTATTTGCACGGACTTCTCATCCTTTTTTCCCGGTCCTGATGAAGGGTCTCAGCTCAAGACATTGACTGTTCACTCTTTTCCTTAGATGCTGCCTGGCCTGCTGAGCTCCTCCAGCATTTTTGTGTCTGTTAGTTGGAGAGAAAGCGAGTTGTTTTAATTAGTATAAAAGGTGGGGAAGAGCCAAATGTAAAACAATTGTTTGCAGTTGATTAAAGTAACACAGGCATTAAACAGGCTCCTTTGTATGATTAACACGTTGCTATTATGTCATCTGGGTAATCTTCTGGGACACCTCCAACGGGCCAAAGGTCTCCAATGGAAGTGACAAGTATGAGGAAATGGCAAGTAAAAATGGACAGTCCTGCTATAAGCAGAAACAATAAACAAGACAACTTTGATCTACAAACGTTTGTAGTTTGAATGGAAGATGGATACGTGCCTTGAGATACCTTATATAGAAGAGTCAGATGCTTCAAGATTGCTGCAGTGTCAGAGGTTCAGAGTTAAAGCTGCAGATGCGGGAAATTCAGAACAACACACGCAAAATCTGAAGGACCTCAACAGGTCAGGCAGCATCGATGGGGAGGAATTGAAAAGTTGATGTTTCAGGCCAAGACCCTTCATCAGGACTCATCTCAGCCCGATACATCAACTCTTTGTTCTTTCTATAGATGCTGCCTGACCTGCTGGGTTCCTCTAGCCATTAAGTGTGTGTTATTCAGGTTTAAAGATGTTTGCAAGCCCAATGTATAAAGGGTTTACAGCGGCAGTACAGAAAACAACATGGTATGCCAGGCTTCAGGGGTTAAATCTGCAAAGACTTTAGAATTTTAATACTGTGATTTTCAGCCTTAACATGGAACCTATGAGTCTGCTGTTTAAGTTCGGGTCCCATCATTCCTACTTAATGAGTCACTCTCTGGCTGGCTCTTTGCGAATGACATCCCCACCCATTTGCTGTCCTTGATGTTATCAGTGTCATTCTTTTCCAATGGCTACATGTGCTGGCTCAGTTGCAATGTAGAATTAAAAGACTATACAAAAGCTGCAATTATATGGAACAGTCTTCTGAATATATAGAGTGGAAAGCCAGCACAACAGTCCAGGCTATAGAATCCTCTCTTGTGGGCTCCAAGGGCTACTGTGGATTTTCATGGCATCAATCACCTGCTTAGTCCAAGCATTTCTTGCTGACCGCGTTCCCACAGTAACAGCTGAAAGGAGCTGGGCTAAAGAGACCTTCAGTGACCTTGACCAGATCAGGCATCCTGTGCCGACTCTGGCAATTGGTTGCAGATTTTGCTCCAGGCTCTGTGGCAGCCTCACTGAGAGAAATGGCAGGCATGTTCTCCTGAGCTGTGTTTTCTGTGAGCGAGCCTGCATTCAGCTAATCTCCCAGTATCCGCCATGGCCCCTGGTTGTCTGTCATTTGCTCTTCGTCTTCCTCCTTCTCATCACCCTTGCCAGGGTGCAATCGCCACGAGGATACACGTAGTGTACGCGTAGTGACAAAAAAAGTTCAAATTTCAGAGTAAATTTATTATCAAAGTACACTACCCTGAGTTTTACTTTCTTGCAGGCATTCAGAGTAAATACAAACAACACAACAGAATCACTGAAAGCAAGAAGATGGACGAACAACCAATGTGCAAAAGGCAATCAGTGCAAATGCAAAAAATAAATAAAATGTCCAAGTTCATTATCAGATTACATACATGTCACCACATACAACCCTGAGATTCTTTTTCTGCAGGCTTTCTTAGCAAATCTATAGCATAGTAGTTGTCAACAGGATCAACGGACAACAAACTGCAAATACAAAATATAAATAAATAGTAATAAATAACGAGCATGAAATGTACAGTTCTGGTCAACGAATTATAGGAAAGATATCAACAAAATAGAGAGAGTACAGAGAAGATTTACTAGAATGTTACCTGGGTTTCAGCACCTAAGTTATAGAGTAAGGTTGAACAAGTTAGGTCTTTATTCTTTGGAGCGTAGGAGGTTGAGGGGGTGACTTGATAGAGGTATTTAAAATTATGAGGGGGATAGATAGAGTTGACGTGGATAGGCTTTTTCCATTGAGAGTAGGGGGGATTCAAACAAGAGGACATGAATTGAGAGTTAGGTGGCAATAGTTTAGGGGTAACATGTGGGGGAATTTCTTTACTCAGAGAGTGGTAGCTGTATGGAATGAGCTTCCAGTAGAAGTGGTAGAGGCAGGTTCGATATTGTCATTTAAAAAAAAATTGGGTGGGTATATGGAGGACAAGAAAGGAATGGAGGGTTATGGGCTGAGTGCAGGACAGTAGGACTAGGTGAGAGTAAGCATTTGGCACGGACTAGAAGGTGAGATGGCCTGTTTCCGTTCTGTATTTGTTATATGGTTATATGGAAATAACAAGATAAAAGAGACCTTAAAATGAGTGTAGTTATCCCCTTTTGTTGAAGAGCCTGATGTTTGAGGGAGAATAACTGTTCTTGAAGTTGGTAACTGTTCTGTAGGCGGCGCAGTACACGGCAGCAGTGGCCTTTCAGATCTGGTGCTACTTTAATTTAGTTCTTTAATTTAATTTTAAGGCACAATTAGGGTTTAGGGCAATGGATAACAGAGTGACTATCTACCATCGCCAGATACTGCTACAGTACAGAGATCGGCCAAAAACAAACCTTCATGAAGATCTGCTGGGTAGATTGTGCGACCTCGGCTTGCTGAGGGAATCGGACCTGCAGTCCTTGGAGTCGCCTGATGCCGGTGGCCGGAGGTGGGGACATCGAAGCAATGTGCGATGAATCGGAAGCGAGGTGAACGGGCAGGAGTCCGTGCCAGGAAAAAAGCAAACCCTAGCCGGCTGGCTCTCCCATCCAATCTGCTCTCCAATGGACATTAAATTGGACTACATCTGTGGCAACAAAATACTCGGCGTGAGTACAGAAACGGACGGAATCCCGGACCCCACCGTTCAGCTGTTTATCTATGTAACAGATTTTCCCCCAAGCCATCGGACTACCAACCTTCTGCCTTCTGCTGTGCCTATTGTCTTGTTTATTATTTATTGTAATGCCTGCACTGTTCTGTGTACTTTATGCAGTCCTGGGTAGGTTTGTAGTCTAGTGTAGTTTTTGTGTCGGTTTATGTAGCTCAGCGTAGTTTTTGTATTGTTCATGTAGCACCATAGTCCTGGAGGAACGTTGTTTTTACTATGTACTGTCAAAATGACAATAAAAAGTGACTTGAAAACTTGACTTGAAGTTGGTAACTGTTCTTGAATAGTAATAATAAATATATAAACAATAAATACTGGATGGAGGCCGGTGACTAGCGGGGTGCCTCAGGGATCTGTTTTGGGCCCAATGTTGTTTGTAATATACATAAATGATCTGGATGATGGGGTGGTAAATTGGGTTAGTAAGTATGCTGATGATACTAAGGTAGGAGGTGTTGTGAATAATGAGGTGGGTTTTCAAAGCTTGCAGGGAGATTTATGCCGGTTAGAAGAATGGGCTGAACGTTGGCAGATGGGGTTTAATGCTGAGAAGTATGAGGTTCTACATTTTGGCAGGAATAATCCAAATAGAACATACAGGGTAAATGGTAGCGCATTGAGGAATGCAGTGGAACAGAGAGATCTACGAATAACAGTGCATAGTTCCCTGAAGGTGGAGTCTCATGTAGATAGGGTGGTGAAGAAGGCTTTTGGAATGCTGGCCTTTATAAATCAGAGCATTGAGTACAGAAGTTGGGATGTAATGTTAAAATTGTACAAGGCATTGGTAAGGCCAAATTTGGAATATTGTGTGCAGTTCTGGTCACCGAATTATAGGAAAGATATCAATAAATTATAAAAGAGAGTGCAGAGACGATTTATTAGGATGTCACCTGGGTTTCAGCACTTAAGTTACAGAGAAAGGTTGAACAAGTTAGGTCTCTATTCATTGGAGCGTAGAAGGTTGAGGGGGGATTTGAACGAGGTATTTAAAATTATGAGGGGGATAGATAGAGTTGACGTGAATAGGCTGTTTCCATTGAGAGTAGGGGAGATTCAAACGAGAGGACATGATTTGAGAGTTAGGGGGGCAAAAGTTTAAGGGAAACACGAGGGGGTATTTCTTTACTCAGAGAGTGATAGCTGTATGGAATGAGCTTCCTGTAGAAGTAGTAGAGGCCAGTTCAGTTGTGTCATTTAAGGTAAAATTGGATAGGTATATGGACAGGAAAGGAGTGGAGGGTTATGGGCTGAGTGCGGGTAGGTGGGACTAGGTGAGATTAAGGGTTCGGCACGGACTAGGAGGGCCGAGATGGCCTGTTTCCGTGCTGTGATTGTTATATGGTTTATCATGCATGAAGAGTCCTTGAAAGTGAGTCTATAGTTTGATCAACTCTGTGTTAGGATGAGTGAAGTTATTCTTCTGGTTTAAAAGCCTGATAGTTGAGGGGTAACGACTGTACCTGAACCTGGTGCCGTGGGTTCTGAGGCTACACCTTCTGGTCCTAAACTTTGCCCCGATTGGAAACACCCTCTCAACGTCTATTCTATCTAGGCCTTTAAATATTCAATGCGTTTCAATTGAATTCCACTTCATTCTTCAAAATTATATCGAGTACAGGCCCAGAACCATCAAATGCTCCTCATGCATTAAACCCTTTCATTTCCAGAATGTTTTTGTGAACCTCTTCTGCATGCCAGCACATCGTTTCTTATGTAAGCGGCAAAAGTGCTCACAATACTCCAAATGTGGTCTTAAAACATCTAGTTTGCTAAAAAAAAACATTTAGCACAAGCAAAATAATTGTATGAAACATCCGAGCACTATAATGGTCATATGAAGATGCCTTTACACACTAATAGAAAAGCAAAATGGACAGAAACTAGAGAACTGCAAATACTGAAAATGCCCAGCAGTTCAGATGGCATCTGAGGAGAGAGATGCAGAATTAACATTTCAGGTCAATGGACTCTGATCATGTGATGAAAGTCTGAAACATTGTCTTTCCACATTTTCTGCCTGACATGTATTTCTGATAGTTGTTTTTGTTTATTTTCAAACCAGATAGTGATGGCTGTTTCAGTATAATGAGCACCACTGGTGGATCGAGCATCAGGCAACAGCAAAGTAGGTAGACGAAGCTGAGGCTGAAGGTTAGACTAGAGGTCATAGGCAGAGGGTAAAAGGTGAAATATTTCAGGGGCAACGAGGAGAATCTTCTTCGCCCAAGGGATCATGCAAGTGCAGAACGAGCTGCCAGCAGAAGTGGTGGACATGAATTCAATTGAAATATTTAAGAGAAGCTTTGATAGGCACATGTATGCAAGCATTTGGAGGGATATGATTTGCATTCAGGCAGATGGAAGAACAGGTTGGCATTTACCAGATGGGCTGAAAGGCATGTCTCTACACTATAGTACTCTACGATGAAAGGATTTCCATATATTAGTTATGCACTGCTTGTTTTTGGTGGGTCCACTAGCCTTTTAAATCAAGTACTGTACTTCCCAGAAAGAGATCAGTAGCAAGTTGTTGGATCAGTATATTCCTGAAATGTCGCTGATTTACTCGAAGTCTGGAGTCATTGGGATCAATTTACATCACAAACATAACAGGAATTTAAATCTAATGCAACAAACTCTTCACCTAGTCATTATTCCTACTGATTTTCAGTCCTGCATAATTGAAATAAGTGAAAACTGCTGTGTTAAATTCATTGCCAGCGAATCTAATTGAAATTGCAAGCTGCTTATTACCTGCAACCAAAATCCAAGTCTTGGTTTAAACACAGATTGGATTCTGGGGTTCCTGCTCTATCAAATTTCTGCATCATTGTACAGTTCAGTAAACAAGCCTGTACCCCTTTTCCTGCATTGTATCGAGGAACAGGAACCACTGGTATCTGGATCGCTCACCAAACACTTCAGACAAGAGTAAATGCTGTCTGGGTATTATTCCCCATTGCAGCTGCAGCCAAGCTCAATAGAAATGGCCACTTTAAAGTAAAACAACCGTATTTCATTGTAATAATTACAGTAAAAAGGTTATAAAGATTACAGGATATGAATGATAGGTTTTGTTGGCAATGAAAATTCTGTGGCTGTATTTAGATACCAAATCATTCCATGTAAATCATTAAAGGAATTTACTCAAGGAGTGGGAGGGAAGTAGAGAGATCATGATGGATTGTGATTGGAGATGGGTAAGAATGGCACAGGGGACAACACCTACCATTGTCCCTCACAGCATTCAGAAATAATACAGGGCAGCAGGGTAGCATAGCACTTAGCGTAACACTATCAGAGCACCGGCTGTAAGATCAGGGTTCAAACCCTGCTGCTGCCTGTAGGGAGTCCGTACGTTCCTCTTGTAACCACGTGGCTTTTCTCCAGATACTCTGGTTTTTCCCTACATTCTGCAGATGTGTGGTCTAGGTTACTGAGTTGTAGGCACGCTTTGTTTGCATTGGAAGTGTGACAGGCGGCCCAGCACAATCCTTGCTGACATGATTTGATGAACACTGTATATATTGAGGCACATGTGATAAATGAAGCTAATCTTTAGAATCTTCAGTAACATGCCTTCACATCTGCAGGTGGAACCTATTTCAAGAGGGGCATTTCAAGCACAAGTCAAGAGGCAAGCCAATACAAGTTGATCTGGATAAACTGGGAAGGTGAGTTCTGATGAAGGGTCTCAGCCTGAAATGTCAACTGTTTTTCCTACGCATAGATGCTGCCTGACCTACTGGGTTCCTCCAACATTTTGTGTGTGAATTTCCAGCATCTGTAGAATCTCTTGTGATTAAGATGGAATTGATGAAGGTGTAAACAAACGCTATTGCAAATCACTATTTGTTATGAATGAGTGTGATTGCAAATCCATTCGCATTAAGCACCTAATGTAAATTGTTGGTAACCACATGCTGATGCCCAGTTGATGATGCCTGCTGGACAGGGATATCAGTGGCATTTAATGCATGTTTAATATGCATTAAACATATGCACTACTGCAGCATTTGGAAAGATTTGTGTGCATTGAAGAACAGCAAGATCCTTCATTAGAAAAGATGACCTTAAAAATTGGATGGCCAAAATTAAGAAAGCAAACCCATGTGAAGGGGTGTGCCAGAGATGCCAAGCAAATCTACCCAAGATGAACTAGCATTTTTCAGGTAACATACTGTACTTTTTTCCAGGGCAAGCTCAAGGAGACAAAGATTTCTATCCATGCAACAGTTCCTTCAACCATGTAGAAAATAGAGTATTTGTATCCTTGTCCAACTCCCTACTCCAAGTTTGGATATCAAACTCAACCTTATTCCATGTAGCAGCACCTCAAGTGCCAATTTTAAGAGCAATTCCTGTGTCAGAGATTAAAAGGTTTGCTTCCTCACTAAACTCTTTCAATAACTTGCCAATAATATGTGTAACCAAGCTGATCCCTTGCTGCCTTAATAACAATTCTTACAGTTCCTCTGCAAAGCATCACAGAGGTCAGTTTTACAACTTGCTTTACAACTTTCAGAAAACAACCTCGAGCTTCCATGAAAACAGGAGAAAATAGGACCTCTCTATCCTTCAAGCTGGTCTGATTATTCAATATGATCTGCCCAGGTCTCCTGTCTGGTGTTAGTCCTCCATAGCCCTCAATTCCTTGATTTGTCAAAAATTCATCTGCATCCTCCTTAAATATTCTCAGTGATCAAGCCTTCTCAGCCCTCTGGGGAATTCCATTGATTTAACACCCTCGGCAGAAAGAAGTTCCTATGCACCTTGGCTTTAAATATACAGCCCGTAATTTTGTAGTTATGTCCCTTCATTCAAGAGTCCCCCATAGGTGGAAATATTCAGCATCTATTTTATTGCAACCGATTGTGATCATCCTTCATTTCTCTACGTGCCAATGATTACTGATGCCTCAACTCCTCATCTGTGCCTCTTCCTCAATCTTTCAAACCCTTATCTGCTTCTACTTTATCTATCTTTCTGATGATCTAGTCTCCATAATACTCTTGGGCAAAGAGTTTCAGATATTCATTACCTACTGAGAGAAGTAATTTCTGCACAACTCAGTTTAAATGATCACCTCTTTTATCTAGTACCCATGTCCTTTATACACGATTCTTCCACAGGTGAAAACACCCCATTGTTTACCCTGTTAAACTTCCCAAGGATCTTATATGTTACAACTGGTTCACTCCTCATCCTTCTGAACTTTAAGGAATACTTTCCTATTTCTATACTCCAACCCATTGTAATGAACCCCTATGACTTCCTAATCGCTTGCTCAGTTTTCTGCTATCTTTTTGAAATGTGTGCACAAGAACACCTAAATCTCTTTGTACTTTGACTATCTGTAAACTTGCTCCGTCTTTAGTCTGCTGCTAGATTCCTCTTGCTGAAGTGCATGACCTCATTACCTACATTACAATCACTCAACCTATCTATATCCAATTGTAGAGTACTGTACTGGCATCCTCATTGCAATATGCCTTCCCACCTATACCTTCAAAGTTCAAAGTTCAGAATAAATTTATTATCAAAGTACATATATGTCACCATATACAACCCTGAGATTCATTTTCTTGTGGGCATTCATAGTAAATACAACACACACAATGGAATTAATGAAAGACTGGACGGACAAACAACCAATGTGTAAACTGTGCAAATACAAAAGAAAAAAAATAAAAATGATATGATTTTGATAACCAGCACTATCAAAATAAATCGAGGCATTTACCAGGGTGACCCACTAACACAGAAACATAGAAAACATACAGCACAATACAGGCCCTTCGGCCCACAATGCTGTGCCAAACTTTAGAAATTACCTGGTGTTACATGTAGCTCTCTATGCTTCTGAGCTCCATGCACCTATCCAGGAGTCTCTTAATAGACCCTATCGTATCTGCCTCCACCATCATCACCGGCAGCTCATTCCACACACTCACCATTCTCGGTGTAAAAAACTTACCCCTGACATCTCCTTTGTACCTACTTCCAAGCGCTTTAAAACTATGCCCTCTTGCGCTAACCTTTCCAGCCCTGGGGAAAAGCCTCTGACTAGATCAATGTGTCTCATTATCTTATGCACCTCTATCAGGTCACCTCTCATCCTCCGTTGCTCCAAGGAGAAAAGGCCGAGTTCACTCAAACTATTCTCATAAGGCATGCTCCCCATCCAGGCAATATCCTTGTAAATCTTCTCTGCACCCTTTCTATGACTTCCACGTCCTTCCTGTAGTGAGGCGATCAGAATTGAGCACAGTACTCCAAGTGGGGTCTGACAGGGTCCTATATAGCTGCAACATTACCTCTCAGCTCTTAAATTCAATCTCACGATTGATGAAGGCTAATGCACCAAATGCCTGCTTAACCACACAGTCAACCTGCGTAGCAACTTTGAGTGTCCTATAGACTCGGACCCCAAGATCCCTCTGATCCTCCACACTGCCAAGAGTCTTACCATTAATACTATATTCTGCCATCATATCAAAATGAACCACCTCACACTTATCTGGGTTGAACTCCATTTGCCACTTCTCAGCCAAGTTTTGCATCCTATCAATGTCCCGTTGTAACCTCTGACAGCCCTCCACACTACCTACAACACCCCCAACCTTTCTGTCATCAGCAAATTTACTAACCCATCCCTCCACTTCCTCATCTAGGTCACTTATAAAAATCACAAAGAGTAGGGGTCCCAGAGGCACATCACTGGTCACCGGCCTCCATGCAGAATATGACCCGTCGACAATCACTCTTTGCCTTCTGTGGGCAAGCCAGTTCTGGATCCACAAAGCAATGTCCCCTTGCTTTCCCAATAAGGCTTGCATGGGGTACCTTATCAAATGCCACTAAGCCCACTATGATTTTGTTCAGCTTTAAACACACACTCTAATTTACTGAAAAACAGGGTACCAAATCAGAAGCAACCAAATAAATTATATCTTGACACTCCATCTATACATGGACGATTTGAAATTGCACACTCCTTCATCTGTAAAGCAATTAATTCAAATAATAGAATTAGTTTCTAAAGATACAAATATGAACTTGGGTATGGATAAGTGCAGAATATTAAACATAAAGGAAAGTGCAACAGAGCTGGAGGAATATAAAACAGTCTCAACCAATGGTTGAATATGAAACATACAAGTATCTGGGATAACAAGAAGCAAAGAAAATAGATCATAATGTGATAAAGGAAAAACTTCTGACAGAATTTACTTCAAGATTTCTGAAAAGCTGCCAAACAGTGCTCAACAGTAAAAATATAACAAAGACAATAAACATATTTGCTATTGCATGTTAATGCATTCTTTTGGCATAATATCTTGGTCCAAAACTGATCTGGAAAATTTACAAAGAAAAATAAGAACTGAAATGACACCGTTTAGAAAACATTATGTACATTCAAATGCACTTAGATTAATACTACTTAGGACAAAAGGAGGAAGAGGAATAACAGTCATAAAAATTAACACACAGTCAGATAGAAGTTCTAACGATATATTTTACAGGATTCAGCGCACCATGTGAGCATATGCAATTCTGATAAGAAGTAAGTACCACTAAACTTGAATGAAAGCACAATCCAGAAAAATGAAGAAATCATCGCTAAAGAAGCAAAGTTAACCAATGGAAGAGCATGACATGACCCTCCATAGAGGACATCCTCATAATCTGAGCAGACGATATATGGACAAGGAATCAACGAATGCCTGGCTCAGAGATGGAGACGTCTCCCCAGAAACAAAGGCATTCCTTGTGGCAATATAGGACCAGGTTGTTAACACAAATAATTATCAAAAAGACATAATAAAAGACCAACAACTTCAAGATGATAATGCAGAAAATCCCAAGAGAAACCAAAAGCAATCCAACACTTCACAGGATCCTGCAGCATCTTGACTCAATCTGATTTCCGTAGATGTTGCCTGGCCTGCTGAGTTTCTCTAGCATTTTGTGTGTGTTATCTCACTACAAGTACAAGCCAGATCTAGCTGTAGAGGCAGAGTCCTACATATTATATTATGACCTATCCATAATTGAAAATAGGACAATCCATAATAACCATCATAATATTACAAGTTAAACAAGCAAGAACAACTCACTTAATAGATATAGCCATACCAGACGCTCATAATATACAGAAATCAATAGGTGGAAAACACCAGAAATATACTGAATTGAAAGAGGAAATTGAAAGGCTCTGGAATATGAACAAAGTATACAAAGTATTAAAATTTACAACTGGTATCACCCCAAAGTCACTACACTTCAGCATTAAACTATCAGGCCTACATAGCAATATTTATGTAAGTCCTCAGAGAACTATCTTTGATTCAGCCACTGACCGTGGTGTTGTCAGCAAACTTAAATATGGCACTTAGCCTCACAGTCATAAGTATAAAGTGAGTAGAATATACTTTGGAGTCATTGACAAAGAAGAAGAGGAAGAAAGCCCTTAATTCTGAGTGAAGTCATCAGGACGCCATCGTGATGGTGTTTTTTTTTACTTTCTTATTTTTACGAGGCTGAGTTGCCAGCTTGACGCTCAACCCAGCACTGATGGAAAGCATACAAGGGAGTCATCTGGATTCGAACTCGGGGGCCTTCGCTCTGAAGTCCGGCGCTGATGCCACTACGCCACTAGCTGGCCTGTCATTGACAAAGGATACTTATATTTTCCCATCCTCCAGATTATTTTTTTGAACTGTAGGTAATTGCAGGCTAAGAACTGATTCTTGGAGAATTTCACTAGTTACATGCTTCCAGCATGAAAATACCCCTTTAATCTGAGTCTATCTACTCTGTAATGCATAATTTTCAATCCATGCTAATACACCTTCCCTAACGTCATGAGCTTCTCTCTTATGCATCAATCTTGTGGATGCCTTCTGAAAATCCAAGGCTCCCCCCATCAGCTCTGCTTGTTAAATCCTTTTAAAAATGGATAAAATTTATGCTCAATAGTGGACATTACACAAGTAATGTGCCAAATCATGGACAGTGGAGAGATTTAAGATTGTGTCCAATGAAATATAATTACATATTGTTGATGTCTACAAGAAATCAGCTGTGGTGCTCTCATGGCTGTGAAAGAAGCCTCCAAGCTGAAGACTCACTTCAGAGATTCCAGAATAATGTACTAGTGACATTAACAAGAAAGGAATGCATTGACAGAGGCACCAAGTCATAAGTGAGACATTACACAGTGTCTCTCAGACAGATGCAAAAGATCCCAAGACAGCATTATGTGGAAGAATTATCCTTGGCCACTCCAACCAACACTGATTACTCTGTTAATGCCATTACAACCAAGCTGTCTACTTATTGTCACATTGCTGATTGTGGGACTTTGCTGTGCATAAAAGCCTGTGCTATTTCCCAAACCACAACATTGACTACACTTTTTTAAAACTTTTTTTTATTGTATTTCAAGTAGTTACAAAATAAAAGTAGAAGAAAAAAAATGTATATTACCCATCCCCCCTCCCCTTAACCCCTCCCCCCTAGCATCCCTATAGAAAAAAAAGAGAAAGAAAGAAAGAAAAAGAAAGAAAGAAAGAGTGCCTGGATATCGGGAGATCTCCACATGCTCCATGGAGTTTGTAATAACTTTAGTATTTATATTTATTTATTTCCCCAAATAACCAATTATTTCATCTTTGGAGCACCTATATATTTAATCCTGTCTTTTGTAAATAAGGGCGCCAAATTTTCAAAAATGTTTCATATTTATCTCTTAAATTATAAGTAATTTTTTCAAGTGGAATATAGCAATAAATTTCCTTCTTCCAACGATCTATACTTAAGTATGCATCCGATTTCCAAGTAACTGCAATAGCCTTTTTGGCTCTTGCCAATACAATTTTTATAAATTCTTTCTGATATTTATTCAATTTGGGTATCGGTTTTATCCCTTCAATATCACCTAATAAAAATATTGGAAGATGTATTCCAATAATTTGTTCCAATAAAACTCTTCAATTTGTCCAAAAAGGTTGAATTTTAGAACAAGACCAAGTAGAATGTAAAAAAGTACCAATTTCTTGGTTACATCAAAAACATTGATCAGATAAATTTGGGTTTCATTTATTTATTTTTTGTGGTGTAATATATAATTGATGTAAAAAGTTATATTGCACTAATCTTAACCAGACATTTATTGTATTTGTCATACTCTCAAGACATAGTCTTGACCAATTTTTTTCTTCAGTTTTAATATTCAAGTCACTTTCCCATTTTTGTCTTGAATTATGGACTCCTTGTTTAATTGCCTGTTTTTGAATCAAATTATACATACAAGAAATGAGTTTTTTAATCTTTCCTTTTTTAATTAAAGTTTCTATTTCATTAGATTTAGGCAATAACATTGTTTGACCTAATTTTTCTCTTAAACAAGCCCTTAGTTGAAAGTAACAAAAAAGAGAGTTGTTTGATACTTTATATTTATTCTTTTATTGATCAAATGACATTAATATACCTCCTTCAAAACAATATATCTAATCCCTTTTTGAAACCAATTATATAAAAGTTGATTATCCATTGTAAAAGGAATAAGTCTATTTTGAATTAAAGATCCCTTTGCTAATAAGGATTTCTTTATCTCATCGTCAACATCTATCTTATTCCATAAGTCAATCAAATGTTTTAATATAGGAGATTCTTTCTTTTCCTGTATCCATTTAGATTCCCATTTATATATAAAATCTTCTGGTATATTTTCTCCTATTTTATCTAGTTCTATTCTAATCCATGCCGGTTTATCATTCTCAAAAAAAGATGCAAAAAATCTAAGTTGATTTGCTTTATAATAATTCTTAAAATTTGGAAGTTGTAACCCTCCTAGATCAAATTTCCATGTCAATTTTTCCAACGATATTCTTGGCGTCTTACCTTTCCAAAGAAACTTCCTCACATATGACTACACTTTTCAAGAGTATTTTGTTGGCTGCAATCGGTTCTGAATGCATTGAAGGGACCATAATTAATAATGAGATGAACCACAAGTTCTTTCTTCTCTCACCATAGGCTTTGTCAGATAATGTTGCCAAGGTACCACAGGTAAAAGACTTGGGATGGGGCCATGATTATATTACCAAGAAAACACCAGAAATAGTGGTTCATGGTTGGGATGGGGAGACTTTGCAGGAGATTCCATAGGTAGATATGAATTTAAAAGACAAAATCATTAGAGGAAGTTTATTAAAGCTGGCTGAAAGAGTAAAGCTTGTGAAGGAAAATGGGGTGAAAATCTCATGCTAAATCATCTAAGCATTTTCAAAATCATTGACAATGATCCTTAATTTTCAAAAGTTCTGCTGGACTCTGAATGCGCCAGGTCAGAAAATTATTCCCACTGCAACATTGCTGGAGCCATGAGCAGGAGCTAGGACATTGACAGATAGCTCTCTAGAACTGAGCATATTGTGAACAGCAGCAGGAAACAGAGCTAACATATCTTGGAATGTACAGCCTGAAGGAAAGTGAAGTTAGAGCAGGGAAGGTACATTGTTTAAATTTAAATGCTTCCTGCAGGGAATGAATGATTGAAAATATTCTAAGGAAACAAATAATTTGCTAAAAGAAAGAAAGGTTTAAATGGATGTATTTGTTTTTATAACCAAACAGATAAAAATCTAGACATTTTCTCATTTATTTTGACCGACATTCTTGTAACTATTCAAGGATATTTTTGGATGAAGAAGGTTGGGTCAAAGCTTATGGCTCTGTTAATTTTGGAAATTTGTTTTGCTTCAGGAGTGGGCAAAGACATCATGATTGTCTTGTTCCGGATATGAATCACCAATGGCTGGAGATCAAGTGGTCACATA
The DNA here is from genome assembly GCF_030144855.1 of Hypanus sabinus. Lineage (NCBI taxonomy): Eukaryota > Metazoa > Chordata > Chondrichthyes > Myliobatiformes > Dasyatidae > Hypanus > Hypanus sabinus. Next base: position 33,162,344 of record NC_082715.1, read on the forward strand.
GCTGAGATCATAAACAAACAGATACATCGTGTTCCCCAGCAGTCCAAGGTGGCTTGTAAATAAGCTCCAGTTGTTACTTTGGCTTCACAATAACCCAAGGTTTAAGGGTACAAAAATAAAATTAAGAAAGCTCAAAGCCTGTTAAATAAACATACCAAATACCAGTCTGGTACATATTCTACATCCTCTTAAAGTGTCTTTTACAGCACTTCCAACTGATTCTGTGATCTACAGGCTCACTTTCTAGGACTCTTTACAATTCATATTTTCAGAATATTTATAATTGCACAGTTTGTTTTCTTTTGCATGTTTGTGTTTGTCAGTCTATATCTGTTTATAAATAGATTATTTTGTAAAATTCTATTGTGTTTTTTTTACCCTATAAATCCCTGTAAGAAAATTAATCTCTCAAGATTGTATACAGCATCAGAATTGTAATTTGATAATAAATTTACTTTGAACCGAATTTTCAAATTCACAATATCTAAAATGGGGACACCATAGATTGAAAAAGGTACAATGAATTTTTAAATGTAGCATTGCATGACTTAACAAGGAAAGAATTGGTGCAGAATGTTGTTCTGTGATAGTACACAAAATGTAAAATAGGCCCCAAAATGTTGATCATAAAACTCCTGTCATTTTACAACTGTAAGTCTTCAAGGCTGAATGGCATTGAACACATGGTAATCAGTCAAATATTCTGAACTCCTTCCAAACCGCAGCAGGAAGGTAATTATTAATGGTTTTATTCTAAGTGAGTACTATTGTGGTTTAGACTAGAGCTAGAATTAACCCTGGATATATTTCGATTGGTAATTAGTTACCTCATTGTGTATATAAATGGGTAGCATATGATTTCACGTGTTTAATTCTGTTTCCTTTTATTTGACACGCAAGTTAAACAAAGTGATAAAGCGAAGATATTCAATGATGGAGCAAAGCTATATAAATACAGACTTCTAATATATTTTTACCATTAGACAATATCAATTATACCATCAACATAAATATTGTAAGAAAAAAAATTATAGTTAAAAGAAGCATTGGCTCAGCTTTGACTCAGTCACAATGAATATATGTTCAACAGAACATAGCTATGAATTTGAGCTTCATAGTGTCTACTGCTTGGTACGACAGTTGTTGGCTGAGCTGAAATTCTATGCACAAGGTCCAAGCTTTCACAGACATTCATTATTGATCAGTACCGATGCTGTAATATGAAAAGCCTGAGATGTTCACTCCCTAAACACTCAGCTAGACCTCAACATTCACTGAATGCTCATTGCCAATGCCCAGTGTCAAGGGTGCAATCTTGATAATTTCACCTTTTTACCTCTGGTTTTGCAACACCAGCATATTGCTACCAGGCAACAAAGCTCCAGCCACCTAGCTCTAGATTCCACTGTGGAGACCATGCATACAAGGAGGACATTCTGACAGTGACAGCCATGCTCTCATCTGAACCTGACTGAGCAGATCACCAAAGCTTCAAAGCAGTATCTCTGCCTCTTGGACCACACTGAGAACTGCCTGCTCTCCAAACGCGTTGGAGCCTGTTGTATCCTCCGCACCCTGCCAAATAATTTAACCTTCGCTCCTGCCAGTAGTACGTACTGCCTGCTGCTTTATTTCAAGGGAGGTGATGAATTCAACTTTCTTGGAATAAAGAATTGCCAATTGCAGAAAGAAGTGATGAATAAAGGCTCCTTCCAGCCATAGAATTACATGGTAAATTTTCCACAGTGCAGGGTTGTTAAGCTAAATGCCCATCCTGCACTCATGTTCAGTTATCTCAGAACTGAGGTAATCACCATCACAAAATACAAGACCACACATTCAAATCATATTTATGTATGTATATTTATATTTATGTATGCATATTAGCATTAACCAGTCAGTCTTGTGCCTGCTCTTAATATTAGCATCTACTCGTTCTTACCTATCCGAGTGTTCTAACGAAGTGCTGTCTCTCTGGCTACAACATGGTTGGTGGAAGGCTGTTGCCCTTCAATGGGGGAAAAAAATATACTGTTGCCCTCATAACTTCAACTTTCTCCATTTCTCTGATATTTTCTCTGACGTCTTCTCTGGCATTTTTATGACTTTCAATTGCCACTCCCTTCTCTCTCTCCTCGATTTCTGATCCCACCATAGTCACCCCTGATTTCACCTCTGTACATGCCCCTTCTCCCATGATCACACCCTCCAACTACCACAAAGAAGTATTCTTCAACAGGCATTGAAGGAATTGAGTGCAAGCATCCAGCAATATTATAGAAACATAACCTACTGCACAATACAGGCCCTTCGGCCCACAAAGTTGTGCCAAACATGTCCCTACCTTAGAAATTACCAGCCTTACCTATAGCCCTCTATTTTACTAAGCTCCATATACCTATCTAAAAGTCTCTTAAAAGACCCTATCATATCCGCCTCCACCACTGTTGCCGGCAGCCCATTCTACATACTCTCTACTCTCTGAGTAAAAAACTTATCCCTGACATCTCCTCTGTACCTACTCCCTACCTGTGTGCTCTCGTGCTAGCCATTTCCATCCTGGGAAAAAGCCTCTGACTATCCATACGACCAATGCCTCTCATCATCTTATACACCTCCATCAGGTCACCTCTCATCCTCCGTTGCTCCAAGGAGAAAAGGCCGAGTTCACTCAAAACTGTTCTCATAAGGCATGCTCCCCAATCCAGGCAACATCCTTGTAAATCTCCTCTGCACTCTTTCTAGGGTTTCCATATCCTTCCTGTAGTGAGGCGACCAGAACTGAACACAGTACTCCAAGTGGGGTCTGACCAGGGTCTTATATAGCTGAAACATTACCTCTCAGCTCCTAAATTCAATTCCACAATTGATGAAGGCCAATACACTGTACACCTTCTTAACCACAGAGTCAACCTGTGCAGCAGCTTTGAGTGTCCTATGTACTCAGACCCCAAGATCCCTCTGATCCTCCACACGGCCAAGAGTCTTACCATTAATACTATATTCTGCCATCATATTTGACCTACCAAAATTCTTTCATTTTTATCAAATATTATCAATTTGATTTATAATCCAAATCTACTGTGCCCAGAAATTGATTGTTAAGGGTTAACAGAAAGGCACATGTTTTATATGAAGCTGAGATTACCATCTGAAGTTTTTCTGTTTTATTTTCTATTAAGGGACACAGCATGAAACAGGCTCTTCCAACCCAACAAGCTGCACCACTCTGACATCCACCCATTTAACCATAGCTGATCACAGAACCATTTACAATGACCAATTAACTTACTAGCTGGTACGTCTTTGGGACGTGGGAGGAAACCAGAGGACCTGGAGGAAACCCACAGATGGCGTCGGAATCGAACACTAAACTCCATCACCCTAAGCTGTAACAGCGAGGCACCCCTTGGATTTCACGATTTCCTGACCAAAAGTTTTGAGTGAGATTTCTGGGTCTCTCACATCTTGAGCTAAAAGATTGTGGATTTGGTCTTGAAATATCTGAAGCGAAGAACAAGTTAAAGTGCAATGAAAACTACCCCTTCAGTCAGCCGAAAAGAGAAAAGAGTTTCCATGAGCTAGGAATCTAAGGAATGTCTGCATGGGGGTTGTACGTGTCTTACTGATGACACGTCAAACTTTGTTCTAAAGTAAGAGAAAATGCTGGAAATACTTATTGGGTCAGGCAGCAGTTAATATTTCCATCAGGTCAATGGCCTCCATCAGCACCCCTGGTGAGGGGCTCTATTACCAGCAAAAGTACTGCCAGACAACACTACTGACTCCCCAGGCTGAATGAGCTATTTTTAAAATTGTAGAATAAAGGGAACATGTCTCTCCAACAGGATTTCTATTTACTTCCATTGTCTCTTTTGTCAAGCTCCAAAACCTGGACCTCTATACACCGCACTGCAACTGGATCCTTAACTTGCTCAACAGGAGATCACAGTCTGTGTGGATTGGAAATAACATCTCCACCTTGCTGAAAGTCAACACTGGCGCACCTCAGGGATACATGCTTAGCCCACTGCTCTACTCTCTCTACACACACAATTGTGTGGCTAGTCACAGCTGAAATGCTATCTATAAATTGCTGAGGACATAACTAATGTCAGCAGAATTTCAGATGGTGACAAGGAGGCATACAGCAGTGAGGTAGATCAGCTGGTTGAGAGCTCTTGTAGCAAATACCTTGCACTCAACATCAGTAAGACCAAGGAATTGATTGTGGACTTCAGGAAGGAGAAGTCAAGGGAACACATACCAGTCCCCGGGGATGAGAAGTGGAAAGGGTGAGCAGTTTCAAGTTCCTGGGTGTCAACATCTCTGAGGATCTATCCTGGGCTCTACATATTGATGAGATTACAGATAAGGCACGACACCAGCTATATTTCATTAGGAGTTTGAGGAGAATTGGTATGTCACCAAAGACGCCCACAAATTTCTACAGATGTACCATGGAGAGCATTCTATCAGGTTGCGTTACCATCTGGGACAGAGGGGCCGCTGCACAGGATCAGAAAAAGCTGCAGAAGGTTGTGAACTCAGCCAGCTCCATCATGGGCACGAGCTGCCCCACCATCAAAGACACATTTAAAAGGCAGTGGCTCAAAAAAGCAGCATTCATCATTCGCATCATTCAGGACACGCCCTTTTCCCATTGTAACCATCAGGGAAGAGGTACAGGAGCCTGAAGACAAGCACTCAGCGTTTCAGGAACAGCTTCTAACATTCGCCCATCAGATCTCTGAATGAATGATGAGCCCAAGGACCCTACCTCATTATTTTTCCCTCTCTTTTTGCACTAATTTGATTTCCTTTTTAGTATACTTATTGTAATTTATAGTTTTTATTACTGTGGATTGCAATGTTCTTCTGCTACAAAACAACAAGTTTCATGATGTATGCTGGTGATATTAAACCTGATTCTTTTCTGATGTGAACCTCCTGTCAATTCTGCCCCCCTTCAGTGGTCAAATGAAACTCTCCCCCGAGAGGAGAAGTTGCCCTTTCCATCCTCTTCCCTCACCCACTCTGCAAAATAAATAAATAAGTGGAATTAGTTGTAGGTACCGGAAATCTAAAAGAGAACAGAAAATGCTGGGAAGAGCTCAACTGCAGAAACAGCTTAAATTCCCCTCTCTAATGTGTCTTTTGTTCCTTTTTGAAGAGGCTGGGGTTCTATCGGGAGTCGCTGATCCACAGCAGCTCTCAAACCGTGGCTTTTCATAGCGACGAGTACCCATTCTTGGACCAGCTGTTTTCTAACGTTCTCCAGGCACGGCATGGAAGACACCGGAGTGCAGCCTGCTCACCAGCAGGGATGACAGGTCCATGGTGCCGCTGGCCGAGGCGTTGCAGGAGAAGGAACATCAGGATTTTGTGGCGACTGATGCTGTGGACAGAGGTCTCTGAAGTTAAACAATTGTTTTTTTCTCTCTCTCTCGATGGCGGGGAGAGATGCTTCAGTTGGAGCATCTCAGAATAAAAGGTGGCGCGGCCGACTGTATCATCGTAAAAGCGACTGTCTTGTTGGTCTGGAGGAACTCAGCAGGTCAGGCAGCATCCGTGGAAATGATGCAGTCAATGTTTCGGGCCAAGACCCTCCGTCAGGACTGAAGAAGGAGGGGGTCAACGTTTCGGGCCGAGACCCTTCTGCATCTGCATCTGCAGTGTACTTTGTGTCCTGTTGGTCTCCCCTTTTCCTGTGAGATGGGCGACATCTCTCCGTCCCTTGTTAGTGAGAGAGAGAGATCCTGTGGCATGTCGGACTGCTGGGTAAGCTATAGCTTTCATTGACTGCAGATCATGGTCTCTGCCTGGGTGCTTTCCTGTAGCTCAGTGGGTGCTGGGTGCCGCTGGCTCTCTGCTGAAGTCGGTGGGGGTGGGAGGGGGAGGTTGAATGCTTTGCTGTTGCTTGTGTAGGAAGGGGGGAAGAGGGGGCTTTGGGGTTCTAATGTTTTTCTGCCTTCCATTCTTTTGGGGATTTTCTGTTTTTCGTGGATGTCTGTGAAGAATAAAAATTTCAGGTTGTGTCCCGTACATATTCTCTGATAAAAAATGGAACCATTTGAAATCTTCAACAGGCCAGGCTGCATCTCTGAGAAAACTAACAGTAAATGTGTCAGGTTGGAGGCCATCCATCAGCACAGTACAGGAGCTTCAGCCCATGATGTACAAAAAGTCTCATCAGAATCAGAAAGATGGCAAAAGAAACATGGGATGGTAGGGAAGGCAAAGTATCTGACAGGGTAAAAGAGGGGTGACTAACGGGATGTGCTATAAACAATATTATCTGACATAAGTATGACAATCCCCTCAGAGCTGATAGGGCAGGCCCTCCAGTCTGAGAGAAAAATAGGAAGGGAAAAAACTGAGCTAATTCTATAGGTGGATGTCTGATGCAGACCGAGAAATCAAATTATCTGAATTTAAGTTATTTTCCCTCCTTTTTTAAAATTCTGTTCTGTGTGGAGGCCTTGCCCAGCCTGGCCTGCTGGAGTCACACACTCCTGCTCTGATTTCCCCACTCTCACCTTCTTCTATGCTCTCACTCTAACTGCTCCCATTCACTCATTGACCAGATAATTCTGATTTACCCTCTCTTATACACAACCCTCCCTGCAGCTTTTCTATAATTTTTTCAGTTCTGCCAAATGGTGTCCAACCTGAAATATTTCCTGGTTCTCTTCCTGTAGATGCAGCCTGACCTGTTGAGTATTTCAAGCATTTTCTATTTGTTTTCATCAAAGCTAATTTGTTTACTCACTTTCATAGTTATGATGAAGGATATTTGGCTTAAATTTATCAATTTTTTTCCCTCAGCACAAATACACCTTGACCTACTGAGTTCTCCCAATATCATCTGCTTTTATTATAGATTTAAGCATCTGCATTTTTTCATGGAATAAAATCTCACCCAATTCCTCTGAAACAACTGCTGGAAAACCAGTATCTCCAGCATCTTTATTGCTTGTGCCTTATCGTTGATTGAAGGCTTGCTTTTTATCATTGAGAACAGTTTATATTCTGGAGCACCATCATTGAGGTAAATTCTAATCAGCAATTTGTCTCTCAGTATAGAGAGATTTCAACTTTATACAAACCAGTTCAGAATTATATTATTGAGTGCTCATATCCACTTATAAGAATAGTTAACCAAGGTATAAATAAGTCTAATGCACTTATTGTATATGTATTATTTACATTAATTATATTTTAACTCAGCATCAAAAACAAAGAAAAAATAGATTTATGGTCGCATGACGACCTACTTACAAGACTTGCCATTCGTATTCTGTTTTGTACAATAATTGCACAATTATTCAAATTCTAAAGAAAAATACAGAACTTCGATTTTAATGTGAACACTACCTCTCCTTCTCTTGTACACAGTGAAAAAATAAAAGCAGAATTACTCTTAGTAACTCATTTATTTCATTTTTATAAATTATTAGCGATAACAAGGACAACAAGCCTATTCATGAAGCAGAGCATCTCAAATGGAGCATTACTCATGATTTAAGCACTTGAACTGATGCAAATTGCATTTTTTTAAATAACCTACTGCCCACAATAACTACAAACAATACAATAAACCTAGGCCTTTGAAACAAATTAACCACATCATTACTAGCTCCCAGCAAGCCTTAAATTGGTACCAGTTATATATTCTGGGAGATGATCATAATTACCCACTTTTGTTCTAACTTGAAAATCTTCTGCAGTTCCATTGCCACAACCAATACATTCAACACATTTTAAAAAAACCCTCTGTTGATGATTGGCTTCAAGGGTTATTTTTGTTGGTCTGATGAAAGGAAAAGTCAGCATTCAAGTGTATACAGATAACATTTTTGTCATTATCCCACATCCTGTTCCCAGATGATTTTTCCCCAAAACTAGTAGTATCCGCACAGTAATAAGTCAAACGTTTACAGAAAGAAGACTTTATTTTCATAGATGACAGTTAAACTTTTTTGTCAAATTGTTAATCAACCTCTTTTTACATTTCTTTGACCATTGCCACACAACCATCAATGGTGCCTACTGAGCTACCCCCAGCCCAAACCTTCCCACCAACTCTTTGGCAAGTAAGACCACCATTAATGTGTTCCTTCTCCCTGCATGAAAACAGAAACTGAAGCGTGAAAGTTGAGTATTTAAAGTTGTACAGTGCTGGTCTGTGGAAACATATGAGCTCCTGTGCGACAGCCTTGAGTTGGTAGACTAGTCCATGTTCAAAGCCAGCTTAGATAAGTATGTCACCAATATCATGGATTTTATTAACAAGTGTGTTGAGGGCTGGGTACCAAAGAGGATAATCTAGGCATTCCTAAACCAGAAAACATGGACGAACCAAGAGATTCACTCCCTACTGGAGGCATTCAAATCATCTATTCAAGAAATCGAGGTAGGATTTCCAGAATGCCAAGAGATAAGATCAGTCCAAAATTGAGTCCCAGACCAGCCATCAGTTGTAGTAGGGCTCACATGATTTCATGGACTACAATACAAAATTGCCTGCATCACCGACAACAGCGTGTCACTTCTTGATGAGCTCAAATATGAACAGAAGGGGACTGAAACATTGTACTCACTACGCCAGCCTCCCACACACATGAACCCATGTTCATGGTTGCAGATCAGTCTTCCTGGCCCAGGTGGGGTACCTGCTTGTGTCCGTGGATACTGCACAGAGCAGCTGGTGACAGTATTTGCAGATATTCTTTAACTTCTTCCTGCTTCAGTCTGAGTTCCCATCTGCTTCATGAAGGCCACTATCATCCCAGTGCCTAAGCAACATGATGTAGTTCATGATATGCTTTGATGTACATGTGACAAATTAAGCTAATCTAATCTAATCTCTGATCTGTTAATGAACATCCAAAGTGTAACAATAGACACACACAAAATGCTGGTGGAACGCAGCAGGCCAGGCAGCATCTATAGGGAGAAGCACAGTTGACGTTTCGGGCCAAGACCTGTGTCAGGACCCTGTAAGCAGGACCGTGTAACAATAGACTTGGGGAGACACCTTATGATTTCTGCCTATTCTTGCAGTGATTTTATTGATTAGTATTGCAGAGTTTTCAATTTCAGTTTGTGGGGACAGGGGCAAATCCATATTCCAATAACCTTCAACAAGATGGATCCTCTGGACTTCACCAGTCACAGCACAGCTACCAACCCTCCAACATGACTACATGCCTCACAGGCATTTTGATTGGCTAATTGTAAAACTTCTCAGTATAACCATAACTAAACAATTTAGTACTTAAATTGTAGTGTAAGGTAAGTTTTTTTTCCTCAGTATTTATCCTAACTGACAAAGTGAGAGCTAAACCAGGAATTTAACATGAATTTATACTTTGTGTAATAAAACATCCCAGACAGTTTCACAGTCCAATTCAATGCTAAAGCACACTCAAACATATCAAAATGAAGGACCAAATCCAAGAAGTTATGTTTTATGAAATTATCTCAAGGTAGAACAAGAGTAACTGGGAAAGTCTTGGGAAGAAATTCCAGAGCTGGGTGCATTTTCAGTTGAAGAAATAATTAAAATATGGAGAGTTTCAAGAGGGTGGACTCTCACAAGGCGAGGTCTTACCTGGTAAGACTCTGAAAACATATGCTAACCATCTGGTGCAGAATTCAAAGACACCTTCACTCTCTCATTGCTATGATTGGAAGTTCCCACCTGCTTCAAAAGGGCAACAATTATACCAGTGCCCAAGAAGAGCAGCAGGAGCTGTCTTAATGACTATTGGCCAGCAGCACTCACATCTAAGGTGATGAAATGCTTTGACAGGTTGGACATGGCTAGAATCAACACCTGACTCAGTAAGGACCTGGACCCTCTGCAATTTGCCTATCACCACAATAGGTCTGCAGCAGACATGATCTCAATGGCTCTCCACATGGGTATGGATCACCTGGACAATGCAAGTGCAAATACCTCTGTCAGGATGCTGTTTATAGCTCAGCATTAAATACCATCATTTCTACAGTCCTGATCAGAAAGCTATAGAACCTGGGCCTCTGTACCTCCCTCAGCAACTGGATCCTCGACTTCCTAAATGCAAGACCACAATCTGTGCGGGTTGGAAACTACACCCCACCTCGCTGACAGTGAACACTGGCGCACCACGGGGGGGTGTTCTTAGCCCACTGCTCTACCCTCCCCACACCCACAGATGTGTGGCAAGGGACAGCTCCAATGCCATCTATAAACTTGATGACACAACCATTGTTGGCAGAATTTCAGATGGTGATGAAAGGACGTATAGGAGTGAGATATACCAAATAGATGAGTGGTGTCGTAGCAACAACCTTGCATTCAATGTTCAGTGAATGGTACATCTGTGGCCATTCCCCTCTATAATAAGTATGCAGCTTTACATTCTACTGAGGGGGACAACCTACCAGGGGAGCCACAGTGACCAGGTATCTGGCACTGAGTCTGGTACTGTGGCTCAGAAGAGCATAGAGGAGAAGAAGACTGAAGTGTTGATAGGAGATTCCTTAGTCAGAGGAATAAAGACGAGGTTCTGTGGGCGCAATAGAGACATCTGGATGGTGTGTTGCTTACCTGGTGTCAGGTTGAGGGATGTCTTGGATTGGGTCCATGGTATTTTCATGGGCAAAGGTGAGCAGCCAGAAGTTTTGGTGCATATTGGCACCAATAAAATAGGTAGACAAGGTGAGGAGGTCCTGAAGAGAGACTATAGGGAACTAGGTAGAAAGCTGAGAAACAGGACCTCCAGAGTAGTAACCTTTGGATTCCTAACTGTGTCATGTGCCAGTGAGGGTAAGAATAGAATGATTTGGCAGATGAAGGTGTGGCCGAGGAATTGGTCCAGTGGGCAGGAGTTCAGATTAATGGATCATTGGGCTCTCTTCTGGGGAAGGTATGACCCTGTACAAAGGGACGGGTTGCACTTGAATCCGAGGGAGTCCAATATCCTTGCGGGCAGGTTGGTGAAAATTGTTCAGGTGGGTTTAAACAAATTTGGCAGAGGGATGGAAACAGGACTAGTAGCAATGACTAGCCAGGAGAGGCCGATGAGAGGACAAAATTGAGCTGCAATGTCAAAGGCGGACAAATCAAAAAGGGTGAATACAGGACTGAAGCTGTTATGTTTGAATGCGCACAGTATACAGAATAAGATAGATGAACTTGTAACACAGTTACAGATTGGCAGGTATGATGTTGTAGGCATCGTTGAATCATGGCTGAAAGAAGATTACAGATGGGAGCTTAATGTCCAAGGACACACATTGTATCGAAAGGACAGGTAGGAATGCAAAGGAGATAGCATTGCTTAGCTCGTAAAAAATGAAACCAGTTTATTAGAAAGAGGGACAGAAGGTGTTGTATCATTGTGGATAGAGCTAAGGAACTGCAAGGATAAAAGTACCTTGATGAGAGTTGTATAAAGTCCCCCAAACAGAAGTAAGAATGTGGCCTTCAAATTACAACAGGAGACAGAAAATGCATGTCAAAAGTCCTGATGAAGAGTCTCAGCCTGAAATGTCAACTGTTCTCTTTTCCATAGATGCTGTCTGGCCTGCTGAGTTCCTCCAGCATTTTGTGTGTGTTGCTTGGATTTCCAGCAACTGCAGATTTTCTCTTGTTAATGTTACAGTAGTCATGGGGCTTTTAAAATCAGGAAAGTTTCTTGAGTGCCTACAAGATGGCTTCTTAGAGCAGCTCGTGGTTGAGCCCACCAGGGGAATCAGCTATTCTGGGTTGGGTGTTATGCAATGAACTGGAATTGATTAGAGAGCCTAAGATAAAAGCCTTAGGGAAAGTGATAATATGATCAAATTCAACCAGAAATTTGAGAAGGAGAAACTAAAGTCAGATGTAACAGTATTACAGTGTAGTAAAGGGAATTATAGAGGCATGAGAGAAGAATTGGCTAGAATTGATTGGAAAAGAACACTGGCAGGGATGATGGCAGAGCAGCAATGGCTAGAATTTATGGAAGCAATTCAGAAGGCAGAAGATATATACATGCCAAAGAGGAAGAAGTATTCTAAAGGAAAGATGACACAACCGTGGCTAACAAGAGAAATCAAAGCCAACATAGAAATTAAAGAGAGGGCATATGAAAGAGCAGAAATTAGTGGGAAGTTACAAGATTGGTATTTAAATACCAACAGAAGGCAATTATAAAATCATTAAGAAGGTAAAGATGGAATATGAGAGTAAGCTAGCCAATAATATTAAAGAGGATACCAAAAGTTTCTTCACATATGTAAAGTGAAGAAGAGAGCTGAGAGTGGATATTGGACTGCTGGAAAATGATGCTGGAGAGGTAGTAATGGGGGACAAGGAAATGCCAGATGAACTGGATAAGTATTTTGCATCAGAGTTCACTATAGAAGACACTAACAGTATAGTGGAAGTTCCAAATGTCAGGGGTCAGAAGTGTTTGAAGGTACTTGGTACACTGAAAGGTTTGAAGATAGATAAGTCACCTGGACCAGAAGGTGTATACCTCAGGGTTCTAAAAGAGGTGGCTGAAGAGATCATGGTGACATTACTAGTGATCCTTCAAGAATCATTAGATCCTGAAATGGTTCTGGAAGAATGGAAAATTGCAACTGTCACTCTACTCTTCAAGAAAGGAAACTATAGGCCAATTTGCCTGACCTCAGTGGTTGAGAAGATGTTGGAGTCAATTATTAAGGATGAGGTCTCAGTGTGTTTGGAGGCACATGATAAAAAAGGTGAAAGTTAGCATGGTTTTCTCAAGGGAAAATCTTGCCTGACAAACCTGTTGGAATTCTTTGAAAAAATAACAAGCAGGATAGACAAAGGAGAATTGGTTGATGTTGTGTACTTGGATTTGCAGAAGGCCTTTGACAAGATGCCACAAGTGAGGCTGCTTAACAAGCTACAAGCCCATGGTATTACAGGAAAAATTCAAGCATGGATAAAGCAATGGCTGATTGGCAGGAGGCAAAGAGTGGGAATAAAAGGAACCTTTTCTAGCTGGCTGCAGGTGACAACTGGCTTTCCACAGGGGTCTGTGTTGGGGCTGATTCTTTTCACATTATATGTTGATAATTTGGATGATGAAATTGATGGCTTTGTTGCAAAGTTTGCAGATGATATGAAAATGGGTGGAGGAGCAGGTAGTTATGTGGAAGTAGAGAAGCTACAGAAGGACAGAGAGATTAGGAGAATGGGAAAGAAATAGCAGATGGAATACAGTATCAAGAACTGTATAGTCAAGTCTATAGTAGAAGAAATGAAAGTGTTGACTGTATTCTAAATGGAAAGAAAATACAAAAAGAAACTGAGGCTCGAAGGGACTTGTGAGTCCTTGTGCAGGATTCCCTAAAGGTTAATTTGCAGGTCGAGTCTGTGGTGAGGAAGGCAAATGTGGCATCAACATTCATTTCAAGAGGACTAGAATATAAAAGCAAGGATATAACGTTGAGTTTGTATAAAGCACTGGTGAGGCCTCATTTGGAGTACTGTGAGCAGTTTTGGGCCCCTTGGAAAGGATGTGCTGAAACTGGAGAGGTTTCAAAGGAGGCTCACGAAAATGATTCCTGGCCCAGCGCTTTTGATGGCTCTGGGCTTGTGTTTACTAGAATTCAGAAGAATGAGGGTGATCTCATTGAAGCCTATCAAATGGTCAAAGGCCTTGGTAGAGTGGATGTGCAGAGGACGTTTAATATGATGGGAGAGTCTAAGACTATAGTATACAACTTCAAAATAGACGGACATCCTTTTAGAATGGAGACAACGAGGAATTTCTTTAGCCAGAATTGTGAATTTGTGGAATTCGTTGCTGCAGGCAGCTGTGGATGCCAAGTCTTTATGTATATTTAAGGCAGAGGTTGATAGATTCTTGATTGGTCAGGACATGAAGGGATATGGGGAGAAGGCAGGAGATTGGGGCTGAGAGGAAAATTGGATCAGCCACAATGAAATCGTGGAGTAGACACAATGGGCCAAATGGCCTAATTCTACTTCTGTATCTTATGGTTTTATCATTACAGAGAATCTAATCTGGCCCAACATACATGTTCAATTATGAAGAAAGCACAGTGGCACCTTTACTTCCGTAGAAGTTTGTAAAGATTTGGCATGACATCAAAGACTTCGATAAACTTCTATACATGTATGGTGGCAATGAGAATAAAGGTCTGTTCTGTTCTGTGCTGATCTTGTTTTGGTGAATATTAGTTTGTGTGTGCAATCATGTGATTTTTTTTATTTGTTCCAGTGGGCTTTTATCCAATGATATTTTAAAGGCTACAAATCATGTCCAGTAACAAAACTACAACAAATAAACACAAGAGATTCTGCAGATTCTGGAAATCCAGAGGAACACAAACATATTGCTGGAGGAACTCTGCAGCTCAGGCAGCACCTGTGCACAGGAATAAAGACCAAGCCCTGATAAAGCATTGACTTTTTATTCCTCTCCATAGATGTTGACTGACCTGCTGAATTCCTTTATAGGGAATAGGGAATAGTGGATAGGGGAGAGCCAGTGGATGTGGTATATTTAGATTTTCAAAAGGCTTTTGACAAGGTCCCACACAGGAGATTAGTGTGCAAACTTAAAGCACACGGCATTGGGGGTACATGGTATTGATGTGGATAGAGAATTGGTTGGCAGACAGGAAGCAAAGAGTGGGAGTAAACGGGACCTTTTCAGAATGGCAGGCAGTGACTAGTGGGGTACTGCAAGGCTCAGTGCTGGGACCCCAGTTGTTTACAATATATATTAATGATTTAGATGAGGGAATTAAATGCAGCATCTCCAAGTTTGCGGATGACACGAAGCTGGGCGGTGGTGTTAGCTGTGAGGAGGATGCTAAGAGGATGCGGGGTGACTTGAATAGGTTAGGTGAGTGGGAAAATTCATGGCAGATGCAATTTAATGAGATAAATGTGAGGTTATCCACTTTGGTTGCAAGAACAGGAAAACAAATTATTATCTGAACGGTGGCCGATGAGGAAAAGGGGAGATGCAACATGACCTGGGTGTTATTGTACACCAGTCATTGAAGGTGGGCATGCAGTTACAGCAGGCAGTGAAAAAGGCAAATGGTATGTTGGCATTCATAGCAAAAGGATTTGAGTACAAGAGCAGGGAGGTTCTACCGCAGTTGTACAAGGCCTTAGTGAGACCGCACCTAGAGTATTGTGTGCAGTTTTGGTCCCCTAATCTAAGGAAAGACATTCTTGCCATAGAGGGAGTACAGAGAAGGTTCACCAGATTGATTCCTGGGATGGCAGGGCTTTCATATGAAGAAAGACTGGTTCAACTAGGCTTATACTCACTGGAATTTAGAAGATTGAGGGGGGATCTTATTGAAACGTATAAAATTCTAAAGGGATTGGACAGTCTAGATACAGGAAGATTGTTTCCAATGTTGGGGAAGTCGAGAACGTAGGGTCACAGTTTAAGGATAAAGGGGAAGCCTTTTAGGACCGAGATGAGGAAAAACTTCTTCACACAGAGAGTGATGAATCTGTGGAATTCTCTGCCACAGGAAACAGTTGAGGTCAGTTCATTGGCTATATTTAAGAGGAAGTTAGATATGCCCCTTGTGGCTAAAGAGATTGGGGGTATGGAGAGACAGCAGGTACAGGGTTCTGAGTTGGATGATCAGCCATGATCATACTGAATGGTGGTGCTGGCTCAAAGGGCCGAATGGCCTACTCCTGCACCTATTTTCTATGTTTCTATGTTAACTATGGCCTAATGAAAAGTTGTAATGGTGTACAGGAATTAAATGGTCTATTCATTTTTCAATAATATTCAATCTCTCCTTCTCAGCTTGTTGGCTGAAGAGTTGGATTTAAAACAGATTAGAAGAGATGTAAATCTCTGATCCATCTTGTAATGGATCAGTGCTTTTGGAGATTCACAAGTTCAAAGACAGTGTAACTGAGGAAAGGGAATGTGAACTAGCCATATTGCTGACAAATTTCACAGAAGCATCCCATGGAGCCTTGGTGGTGTGCTTGGAAGGAGTAAATGGTTTTATACACTGAAGGATCAGTTCCAACATGGTGGAAATTGTATCCTCAAATAACTGTTTACCATGCTTACCTTTTCTCCTCAGCACCACTCATTCTTTCTTCATGAATTCTGGGAGTGTTTAATTCCTTGGGCTGACTAACAGGCCCTAAGATGCAGACAGCAAACATCAAACTATCAGAAGAAACGGTGATAAGAATTGGGAGGAATTAAGAAATATAGCCTAGGTAGTGGAGACTTAAAAGGACAAAACATCCAGCCCAAACATAATGAACCTTTTGAAGATTGGTACCTAACTGGGCTTTCTGCAGATTCTTGCCTTTTTGATAGGTCCGAGACTGTGCCTGCCGTGGTCAGATCCCTGGTAGGTGATATTGCCTGGCTTGCACTTCCTGACAGTTAAGTAAATAGGTGATGAGGGAAAACATATTAAGAAGTAATGCAAGATCATATTCCATTGTCTTACCCTCACCAATGCCAATCCTAATGCTGAAAACAAACTTAAAAATTAGGCTCATTCTGAGTTGCAACTACTGTAATCAATCTTCATATAAAAGGAATATTATAATGTCCACTCATAAAGATAATGAACATAAACATTCCAAATGAACATAAAATAAAATTAATTGATTAGGGAGGGCATTGGGAACCAACATGGTAGAGGATATGGAAGGCAAATGCAATGTTAGCATTTATTTCCGGAGGTGTAGAATATAAGAGCAAGAATACATACGAGGAACATTTGATGGCTTTGGGTTTATACTCAATAGAATTTAGAAAAATGAGTGGGGGGGGGGGGGATTCTCATTGAAACTTTTCAAATGTGGAAGGCCTAGACATGGTAGATGTGGGAAAGATCTTTCTCATAGTGAGGGAGTCTGGGACAAAAGGGCATAACCTCAGGATAGAGGGGTGTCCATTTAAGTCAGAGATACATACACATTTCTTTAGCAGGAGGGTGGTGAACTTGCAGAATTTATTAGCATAGGGAGCTGTGGAGGCCAGGGTGTATTTAAGGCAGAGCTTCATTGGTTCTTGATTGGATATACGGCATCCAAGGTTATGGGGAGAAGGCCAGGAGCGGGGCTGATGAAAGGGAAAAAAAGGATCAGCCAAAATCAAATGGCAGGACAGACTCAATGGACCAAATGGCTTAATTCTGCTCCTCTGTCTTATGGATAAAATGTTGGAGAAATTCAAGAGACAGGGATATTGTGAAAAATGTAAGAATTGAAGTAGAGGCTACAGCATCTGCACCAAAGATAAAAATTAGTCGTGCTAATTGCAATGACTTTATTTGATTCTTTTGTTATTCTTCCCTATCCTGCAGCACATGTTTAATTATTTTTATGTCTAATTAAAGGTACTCACAACCAAAAAGTATAGTGTGGGCAAGTCTAATTTTTAGCTTAAAGCTTACAGAGAGATTTAGGCCAGTTAGAAGAGTGGGCTGGAAGATGGCAGATGGAGTTTAATGCTGATAAGTGAGAGGTGCTTCCTTTTGGTAGGAATAATCCAAATAGGACATACATGGTAAATGGTAGGGCATTGAAGAACGCAGTAGAACAGAGTGATGTAGGAATAATGGTGCATAGTTCCCTGAAGATGGAATCTCATGTGGATAGGGTGGTGAAGAAAGCTTTTGGTATGCTGGCCTTTATAAATCAGAGCATTGAGTATAGGACTTGGAATATAATGTTAAAATTGTACAAGGCATTGGTAAGGCCGAATTTGGAGTATTGTGTACAGTTCTGGTCACTGAATTATAGTAAAAATCTCAACAAAATAGAGAGAGTACAGAGAAGATTTACTAGAATGTTACCTGGGGTTCAGCACCTAAGTTGAAAGGTTGAACAAGTTAGGTCTTTATTCTTTGGAGTGTAGAATGTTGAGGGGGACTTGATAGAGGTATTTAAAGTTATGAGGGGGATAGATAGAGTTGACGTGGATAGGCTTTTTCCATTGAGAGTAGGGGAGATTCAAACAAGAGGACATGAGTTGAGAGTTAGGGGGCAAAAGTTTAGGGGTAACACGAGGGGGAATTTCTTTACTCAGAGAGTGGTAGCTGTGTGGAACGAGCTTCCACTATAAGTGGTAGAGGAAGGTTCGGTATTGTCATTTAAAGTAAAATTGGATATGTATATGGACAGGATAGGAATGGAGGGTTATGGGCTGAGTGCGGGCTAGTGGGACTAGGTGAGAGTAAGTGTTCAGCATGGACTAGAAGTGCCGAGATGGCCTGTTTCTGTGCTGTAATTGTTATATGGTTATATGATAGTGCTGTTCTGTTTATATTGTAGTCTGTTTCAGAGTCATGTATTATATTATTAATTAATGCACTGCTTTGCAATTAAGAGAAGTTTCAGGCAGCTAATAGAAATGATATAAGAAAAATATGTAGTAATTCTTGCAAAAATAGAAAAATATCTACAGTAGGAATCTTCGCAAATATATACGGTAATACTGCAAAGCACAATTCCAATGAAGACATAGAGTCATAGCAAAAGAAAATATGGCAGAGAAACAGGCTCTTCGTTCCGATTGTCCATGCTGAAGCCATCTAAGCTGCCTTTTCCCATTGGCCTGCATCGGAACCATAGCCCTCCATACCCCTACCATCCATGTACCTATCCAAACTTTGCTTTAACATTGAAATCGAGCTTTCAGGTACTGCTTGTGCTGGCAGCTCATTCCACACTCTCACCACCTTCTGAGTGAAGAAGTTTCCCCTCATGTTCCCTTTAAACTTATCACCTTTCACCCTTAACCCATAACCACTGGTTGCAGACACACCCAACCTCAGTGGATTTACCCTATCTATACCCCACATAATATGGTATATCTCTATCAAAACGCCTTTCAATTTTCTACGTTCAAGGAATAAAGTCATAACCTATTCAATCTTTCCTTGTAGTTCAGGTCCTCCAGACCCAGTAACATCCTTGTAAGTTCTTCAACTAACATTTTGAAGAGAAACTCACTCTGGCTGCGATATGAAAATAGTTGATTCATGGTTCATGGAAATAATAGGCAACTCACCCAAAATGGTGCAAAAACACAGCAGGTCAGGTGGTATCAATGGAAAAGAGTAAACAGTCGACGTTTCAGGTTGTGACCCTTCATCAGGGCAGACAGAAGAGGGAAAGATGCCTGAACTGAAAGGTGAGGGAGGGGAAAGAGGCTAGTTGGAAGGTGATAGGTGAAGCCAGGTGGGTGGGAAAGGTCAAGGGCTGGAGAAGAAAGAGTCTGATGGGAGAGGAGAGTGGACAGTAGGAGAAGAGGTAAGAGGAGGGGACCCAGTGGGAAGTAATAGGCAAGTGATAAGAAGTAACAGGTCATATTGGGAGAATAGAGGAAGGAGGAGGCGCAGGGAGTTTTGTTCACTGGAAGGAGATGTCGATGTTCATGCCATCAGGTTGGAGGCTACCCAGAAGGAATATAAGGTGCTGCTCTTCCACCCTAAGTGTGGCCTAATCTTGGCACAAGAGAAGATTGAGGATTGACACATCCTAATAGGGCATGCAGCCTAAGGTTTGGTGAAAGAGGTTGAGGTAGCTGTTCTATAATATGTTCTTAAAAAACTTGTGTTATAAACAATTGCATTACAGAAAAAATTGTGTCAAAGGGAAAGAGAGTTAAGGACTAGAGAGTTTCAGACTCACAATGACAAATTCATTTTTTTCTTGGAGAAAAGTGCAAAGGTGAGGGAAACTCAAACAATGGAACATGCATGGTGAAGGGTCGAGTCAAGTAAGATCGAAGGACACCCTTGGTTAATCAAAAGAGAAAAACACATCCCGAGAATTGGGGATCTGCTATTGAAATGAGTCAAGGATCAGCATTGATCTATTGAATGAAAGAAGAGGATTAAAGAGAGCACTCCCACTTCAGTTTCTCATGTTCTTATGGACAAATTTCATGTGTTTCATCGGTATATGCAACAACAGCCGACTCTAGTTGTCCAGGAAAGTCAAATCACTGGAATGGCTCCTCAGTACAAAATCAAAAGGTCATTCTTAAAATGACTAAAATAGGGACAAGAAGGATGGAGTCAAAATTTTGATTTAGTTGGTTAGTTCTTTGTACTTCTGAATCTGAACGCTTATTTTTAAGCCTCCCAAACTGATGAAGGCAGAAGGAAGTGCAATGTCAAACATTGTTAAAATTGACAAATGAAGTGTCATGCCACCCATGTTAATAAAAAGAAAACTACCAGTAACAAGAAAACAATGTTATTGCTGCCTATAATCTACAAATAAATATGATGAACGCCATTCCAGGAAATGGCTAATTCTTAAGTGTTTACATATTTCTGACATGTATACATAATAGTACCAATGATGTTCATTCAAGCTAAGTCAATGAGATGTTATTGCTTTGCTGGCCTTTCACACAGTCTGGGATAATGGGAAATAATTTATACATTAAATAAACATGGAAATTTTGCGTCAGTGTAGAAAGAACAAATTAGCAGTCACTTTTATGCTTGTAATGTCCCAAAGATGCAGATCATTAAGTAAACATATTTTTCACTGTCCTGAACTTCAGTTCACATTGAGGAAATCCATTCTATTACATAAATGATTGTACATGATGAAACACATGATATTGGAGAGTGCATATATGAGAAATTATTGATATTTATAACATGCATGGGTGAGAGATAAATGTTAATTTTCTAATCTTTAAAGTTTTAACCTCTGCAGACTTCTGTTTTCAATGTAAGTTTCATTTATGTTATCAAAACTTTCTTATGCTAATACCTTTTATTTCCTTATTATTGTATTCTAGATTAATTAAACATAATTACACACAAAAATAAAATTTAACAATCTTCATACTTTTGATTTATAGAATTGCAATATTTTTTCTGGGCAGCAATGACTCTAAATTTCTTTCACTATCAGTTCCCTACTCCACACAATTTCTTCCTTATTTCAAAATAACATATGATGTATGTAACAAAATCGTTGTCAAACCCTCTAAATACGCTCTGGGGTCTGTGTGCGATCTTTAGTAATAGTGGTCTAGAGATTAGATTGCATAATACCTTTTTGATGGAAAGTAAGATGTAAATTGATTCAGGGGCTTCTAGCGTGGATTGCAATTTTCAGTTTCCTCCATGTATCAGCTGTGTAAAACATGGAGGATCCTGAACACAAACAATGTGCGCTTCGTATCAAGAAGCTGCTTCCCTGCTTCTCTTTCATGCTGGCAGCCTCGTGCATTCCTATACAGTGGCTGTCAGAGCATCTATGAGACAGGTTTCCGTGTGCCGAAAAGAATGCTAAAACCTTGATGATGGGTCCTAGTGTGAGGAATGACCCGATGTTCAGAAGATTTAAATGCTGGGCCAGATGGATTGAAAAGACAGTGTGCCGGGACTTGAGGCAAGGGTGGGGCTGGATCTGCTCGCTGTTTCGTGACACTTACTCAGCTCTGCACTGAACTGAGGCCTGCTCTGGCTGCTCCGGGGTTCATACCTGTGGACTCACTTTTATTCTTAATGCTATTTGCTTACGTTTATTGTTTGCACCATTTGTTTTTTTCTCTCTCTGCACATTGGATGTTTGGCGGTCTGTTTTTACTAGTTCTATTGGGTTTCTTTGTTTTGTGGCTGCCTGTAAGTAGACAAATCTCAAGGTTGTATAATGTATACGTACTTTGATAATAAATGTAATTTGAACTTTGAACTTTAATAGTTATTTCCTTCATCTCCTTTGGGCTCCCCTTCTTTCATAGTATTGATACCTCTGCTCATGCCCTGTACTTCAGCAGATTTCCCCTCACCCAAGGCAAATGGTGATAAAGGCACCTTGACCCTTTGGCTCTCTATTCACACCATTTTCCATGGATTCATACAGAATGGGGTTTGTGCTTCCTCATTAACGTTGATGTTTGTGGAATTTATTCTCTTTTGCCTGTGACCCAATGAGTTGATTTGGCAAGCCCGAACAGCAAATCTTTCTTTATCCATCCCTAAGTCTATTGCAGGGGGTGTCAAACTCATTTTAGGTCACGGGCCGGATTGGGCAAAATGCAGCTTCATGCGGGCCGGATCAGTCGGGCGCATGCGAACGCAGCTTTCATTGCCTCCGTTTTTTCAGCCTGTTCTCATGTGTCTCTGTCTCTGCTATAACTACAAAGTGTTTCACTGCACAAATTCAGTTTCTTATGAAGAAGACTGCTGAGCAAGCATTATTTTTATGATTGGTATTAACTTACAATCATAGGCTTCATATCACCGGGCCATTAATAATTAAAATAATAGATCTATCTAAAATGATCTCGTGGGCCGGATATAATTGTACGCCGGGCCGGATATGGCCCGCGGGCCTTGAGTTTGACATCTATGGTCTATTGTTTTATCACTATCACATTCCCAGTTTACTAAAGTATGTAAGCATTCTTATTCACATAGATCATGAACAATCTCCACAAACTCTATAAATCCTGAAGAGTCATAAATCAAATTTTCTTTGAATTGATCCATTGTGATATTTACATGCACTTTACACTGTCATCAAGTTTAAGGCAGTATCTGTACTTTTCTGTCAAGCCTAGGCCATGTGGTCTCCTTCATGACAGAATGCGTTCTTATCGTTGCTTACTAGAAGACCACAAACTTCAGTGGAGGAAGCAGGGTTGCCATTCTTTTTGAACATATTCTTGGTTGCATCTGGCACCAAAGGGTAGCCATTGCTCACCTTACAGGAATTACCCTCCCTTACAAAATGGAACGTCTCCAGACTCTCTGTCAATTAGAATAGTTATTTATCATCCTCCCCGAACTCCAATATTTTTATTAATAATCAGTACATTAATGGAATATATCCGTAAAGGAGCACATTTGTTACTCTTGATGAGGAAGATTGTAAATACATTACATTAAACATTAAGGCATCACCGCCAGTCAGTACAGCTAAGCACACAATATAATAATGTCAACCTATAATTTTTACCTCTAAAATTCATCTCATTGACTTCTGATTACAAAATAATCAGCCTGATATATTGTGGCGAGTATAGGTCCATGATGACAGATGAGAAGAGCTTGTTTAACTTAATTGCCATTTTTATTGTGACAAGCACAGTAACAGACGGGGTGCAATGACCCGAGGAGAGGACTGCTCAGTCTCAAACAGTGATTATCACACACCCCCGTTACAGTCAAGGTGACCCACAAACACACATGAGAATAACGGTATAACCCAAGCTAAAATGTAACACTATATGAACTTAAATATCCCATCATAAAACAAGAACAATAAGTAGCACCGGCCACCATGACTGCTGGAGAGAGCTGTTAACCAACAATGCCTACCTGGAGCATCACCCTGCCCCCACCTGAAAGGTCAGCCATTCACAACAAATTCCAAGAGTCCCGCTGGCGGTCAACGCTGCCGCTGGAGGCGCTGGGGGAGCCGGGAGCCCACTGCCCTCAGGGGAGGCACTGATAGATGAGGCAAGAGGCAGGGCAGCTGGAGTGTCACTTCGTTCCTTCAGCCTCGCTGGGTTGGTGGTGACCAAGGACCAATGCAGTGCCAACCGAATCAAGTGCAGCACCATGGCCTTCCACCACCCGGGCAACCATACACAATATAGCCCCTCAGAGATGCAGGTAAGCACCTCTCGTGGTCCCTACCTTTGGTTTTCCATTTTGGGGGATAGTCCATTCTTCTAGGAGGGGCTGTAGATCCATACTTGATCCCTCCCCCTAGTAAAGTCCTGTCCCCTCGGGGGCATCATGAACTCATTTTTGTTGGCCGCTGGCTATGCTTTGGTTCTACCGAGCCACATGAACAGCCCACAGGTGCTCCCTGAGGTGCTGCCGGTACTCCAACCCAGCCTCCCCAGGAATCTCTGGCTAGGGAGGAGGGCCCAACGCCAGATCCACTGACGTGCGCAGCTCCTGCCCGAATACCGAATATGAGCATAGCCAGTATACACCTGGTGCTCTCCTGAACTGCTGCCTGGTATGCCCACAATACCAGGATTTACAAAGATGTTGCCTGGATTGGGGGGGGGGCATGCCTTATGAGAATAGGTTGAGTGAACTTGGCCTTTTCTCCTTGGAGCGACGGAGGATGAGAGGTGACCTGATAGAGGTGTATAAGATGATGAGAGGCATTGATTGTGTGGATAATCAGAGGCTTTTTCCCAGGGTCAAAATGGTTGCCACAAGAGGGCACAGGTTTAAGGAGCTTGGAAGTAGGTACAGAGGAGATGTCAGGGGTAAGTTTTTTACACAAAGAGTGGTGAGGGCATGGAATGTGAGGGCAGTGGTGGTGGTGGAGGCGGATACGATAGGGTCTTTTAAGAGACTCTTGGATAGGTACACGGAGCTTAGAAAAATAGAGGGCTATGGATAACCCTAGGTAATTTCTAAAGTAAGGTCATGTTCGACACAGCATTGTGGGCTGAAGGGCTTGTACTGTGTTGTAGGTTTTCTATGTTTCTATGTTTCTACTAGGGGGAGGTGGCGATCCCAATCACTCTGATGCCGTCTAAAGAGGATGGCAAAATGCGTACCCACCAGCCCACCATTTTGTAGGTGGTCCACATCTTAGTGATTCCCAGTAGCCTGCTGACCCCTCCAAACACCTGTGCCAGAAAGGTGCACCCCGATCTCTGTGGATTCCCCTCATGGCAGAAGAACTCCCCCATGAGTCTCTCTCAGTGGTGGTAGTGTATTATTGTAAAAGTTAGAAGGAACAAGTTCAAAGGACTTTTCTGTGATTTGAAGTAGCATGAGATATTGCTTCACATCATACCCTCATGTTGCTTCTTATCATTGAAAGTCGTCATTTCACAATGAGAATCAAAGAATTAAACTCAGTGCATCAAACTCCTGATTTCACAGAAGCCTAGCTTTCTTGATTTATAGAGAGGCATGGCCCATTTCCACTGCAGTTTGGGGGATAAGGTAGCCATATCAGGTACCCATAATTCTGAGAATAGGGAGGGCCAAAGCCATAAGCATAAGAATTGGCCATTCGGCTCATTGTGTTTTCTCCGACATTCAATCATGGCTGATATTTTATCCCACTCATCCCTATTCTCCTGTCTTCTCCCTGTAACCTTTGACACCTTTACTAATCAAAAGCCTATCAACCTGTTTTATATATAGCCAACAACTTGGCCTCCTCAGTCACCTGTACAATGAATTGTACAGAATTCAACCTCTGGCTAACAAAAGAATCCTCGTCATCTCTATGTAGGCCTGCTAAATACTGATCACGGTGTCAATTACTGGCAAATATGGATGTGATTCTCCGGAATTAATCAAGCCTGGAACACTGCCTATGATATATAAGCACTGTTGAAATGATTAAGAACAGTTGTGCTTGAACTATTGCATGTGCTGAATTGTTCTGGGCTGATTAAAGTGATAATGGAGAACTGAATTGTTAATATATAACAATTTGGCTCTGCTAAACTTGGAAAAGCCTCGATTCTTCGATAAGTGAATACAGTGCAACATTATACTTCTAGTGTGATTCACTACCAATCCCAAATGTATGTTTTAATACTTCATGCACAATTATTCTAATGTAATTTGGACTGCTCAGAAAGAAAGTTGTACTAAATGTGCTTAAATGTGGAAGATTTTCATTATGATATTAGGCGACTGGCTACCAATTCATTGGAACTGTCTGTTGATCCTGATATTTTGTTTGATTACCAATATCTAGTTCAGTGGCCTGAACATCAAGTTCCTAAGACTGAATTTGTCATCTCCGGTTCTTATTCATTGGTTAAAAAAGTTTTTTTTGGTGCAAATAGCACCTTAATTTACAAACGTACAACTGACTTCGGTGAATTCAGACCGGTGGGGAGGGGAAGTTAAATATGTTTGGCATCCTACATCCTGTTTTGTAAATCAGTAAACAGAAATCACTGAAACTCAATTTACACTAGATTAAATCTGTGCCTAATACTTGGCATTCTTTAGTATGTTGTAGTCAAATTTTTATAAATTCATATTGAAATTGAATCTGAAACAATCAAGTAGAAACTCGAGACTCAAAAATTCACAATAATTAATTTTCTAATTTGGATCTTATAAAAAGTCATTGTGACATAATCCAAACTTTGTTTACTACTTGGATCTTAATGCAGTGTTATAAAACATTTTAAATTAATTTCTATTTTTTTAACCTATTTGTCATATTTCTCTACCAAATTATTCTGTCGTCTACCTAGAATGGATGCATGTAAAATTAAACCTTTCTAACTCTGGCAGGTCTTTGCTGCTAATAATTCTCAACGTTACCCTTACCATGTATGGTAAGCATGGAAAGCAGCAGACTGGCAGGATGCAGAGGTCAGCACGGTAGCGGAGTGGTTAGCATAGCACTTTACAGTTCCAGCGGCCCAGGTTCAATTCCCACCACTGTCTGTAGTGAGTTTGTATGTTCTCCCCTGTGAGCATATGGCCTTCCTCCAGGTGCTCCAGTTTTCTTCCACAGTGTAGAGGTGTACTGGTTGGTTATTGTAAATTGTCCCGTAATTAGACTAGGGTTAATTCAGGGGTTGCTGAGCAGTGCGTCTCAAAGGACCAGAGGAGCCTATACAGCACTGTATCTCAGTAAAATAAAATAAAAAATATCAGTCCAGGCAGCATGTGCCTGGCCTGCTGTGTTCCACCAGCATTTTGTATCTGTTGTTTGAATTTCCAGCATCTGCAGGTTTCCTCGTGTTTGCTCTATAAAAATATTAGTGTTGGCACCTGGATGGAGTTGTGAGGGAGATTTTCACTTCATTGCTTGTCGCACCAGATAGTCAGCCGTTGTTGTCTGGCACGTGGTGTCAGGATTGGTCTCCTTTCTGATTAACCAGGTCATGATATGAACGTTCCTAACTTGACCCTTTTTTTTACAAGGCCAAGTGGCTAGCTCGACGCTCAACTCGGCACAGATGGAAAGCGTGCCCGGGAGGGAGTGGGGGGAGCCGACTGGGTTCGAACTTGGGAGCCTTCGCTCTAGAGTCCAGCACTGATGCCACTGTGCCACCAGCCGGCTAGTGACGGAGAATTGCCCATCTATGAATGATGCAGGGTCACAGTCATCCCTCTTGTATCAACCAACATAAAGTGGGGTTGAATAATTGGATATGCTGATAGTGATCTGGTTAATTACAATTATTTTGTGAAAAAATTGACAAGGGTTGAGGTGAAATAATTTCCTTCAAGATGGAAGGAAGCATATGGTAATATGACCTATGGTTAGGCATTGAATTGATTTCACTCCCTTGATATATATTCAAGATCAGTTCTTGTGTATTCCATGCATAATTTTTATAGTTTGTAGGAGACACCAAACCATGAAGTATAGTTAGAAGTGAGGTGGGTATCAACAGTCTTTAGTTAGAAATGGACAGAAACAAGGTAGCTGGTATTTAGCACAGGGGAGATACATTTTGGTAGCAAAGGTAAAGACACATAATATAAACTGAAAATAATATCACTGAAGAACAGAGAGTTTTTAGTATCTGTATATTAATTTTTGCAGGTGATATGACAAGTCAACCACCATTATAAAGATCAAAGTGTTACTGTGGCCTTAACCACCTGCAGCATGAATCTTCCAAAAATATGTACCTTGGAGCTGCAACATCCATAGTTCTTGAAGAAGTTACTTAAGACTTCTTAGTCAGCTATTTCTAAGCTCTGAGGGGTGTCTTCTATATACACTGTTCAATCAAATTTATTTCACAAGGATGAACTTTAAATCTGGTGTTCCATCTTCTGTACCCTGGGGAGCATTTTGGATAGATATTTACAGAGTAAATTAGAGGAAAGCTATGTGCTAGACATGAAAATCGGCTGAACATCGATGGCTCCTCAGTAGAGATCGTAAAGCGCACCAAGTTTCCTGGTATTCACCTGACAGAGAATCTCTCCTGGTCCCTCAACACCAGCTCCATAGCAAAGAAAGCCCAGCAGCGTCTCTACTTTCTGCGATGGCTGAGGAAAGTCCATCTCCCACCTCCCATCCTCATCACATTCTACAGGGGTTGTATTGAGAGCAACCTGAGCAACTGCATCACTGCCTGGTTCGGAAATTGCACATCTGGGATCACAAGACCCTGCAGCGGATAGTGAGGTCAGTTGAGAAGATCATCGGGGTCTCTCTCCCCGCCATCACGGGCATTTACACCACACGCTGCATCCGCAAAAGAAACAGCATTATGAAGGACCCCATGCACCCCTCATACAAACTCTTCTCTCTCCTGTCCTCTGGGAAAAGGCTCTGAAGCATTCGAGCTCTCACGACCAGACTATGTGACAGTTTCTTCCCCCAGGCTATCTGACTCCTCAATACCCAAAGCCTGGACTGACACCTTGCCCTACTGTCCTGTTTATTATTTATTGTAATGCCTGAACTGTTTTTGTGCACTTTATGCAGTCCTGTGTAGGTCTGTAGTCTAGTGTGGCTTTCTCTGTGTTGTTTTTTTACATAGTTCAGTCTGGTTTTTGTACTGTGACATGTAACACCATGGTCCTAAAAAAAGTTGTCTCATTTTTACTATGCACTGTACCAGCAGTTATGGTCAAAATGACAATAAAAGTGACTTGACTTGACTTAATTAATACATAATCATGTGGCAAAGATGATGGGATAAGATTTCCTCAGAATGCTATGTATGCTATATTTTTTGATGGTGCTTATGAAGATTTCCTCATTTTGTTATTGGTAATGATTTAAAATAAAGTGGTCACGTTATAACAGGAGGAGTTTATTTTAATCCTAGCAATTTGAACAGTAAATGGCCACCCCCTATTTGCCAACCAAATAAACCAGCATTGTCGTCTGAAACTGCAAATTATGAGAATATTAGAAGTTAAAATACTGGAAAAAAAAGCATAAGGATCAATCTTAACATATCCAGTGGCATGTGGGAGAAGCAAAATCCAATCTCTGATGAGGCTAGAATTGGCCAATGACCAACCATCGGCTTCAGTTCCAGAGAGCCTGAAAGCTGTGCAGAGCTGCTGGTGTTGCAGTGACCTCAAAGTTAGGGAGGAAAGGCTGTAATTGGCCTTTAAGCATACCTTTTTTAAGGTATGCCTTTGGGAAACACAATGGATGACCCTGGACTGGATTTATGCAGTGGGCAAATTACACTCAGTTGCCACTTTATTAGGTACTTCCTCTGCCTAATAAAGTGGTCACTAATTGTATGTTCATGGTCTTCTGCTGTAAGGTTTGATGTGTTGTGCATTCAGAGATGCTCTTCTGCACACCACTGTTTGGGACATGGTTATTTGAGTAACTCTCACCTTCCTGCCAGCTTGAACCTTTCTCGTCCATTCTCCTCTGACCTCTCTCAGAAACAAGGTGCTTCCACCCACTCACTGGATGCTTTTGTGTTTTATGCACCATCCTCTGCAAATTCTAGAGGATGCTTTCTGAAAATCTCAGATGCTCA
Source organism: Hypanus sabinus (assembly GCF_030144855.1). Taxonomy (NCBI): domain Eukaryota; kingdom Metazoa; phylum Chordata; class Chondrichthyes; order Myliobatiformes; family Dasyatidae; genus Hypanus; species Hypanus sabinus. The sequence continues at coordinate 33,191,803 of NC_082715.1, forward strand.
GCAGTTTCTGAGGTACTCAGACTACCCTTATGGATGTTCAGCATCACTGAGATCACATTTCTTATCGATTCTGATGCTAGGTCAGAATAACCTCTTGACCATGTCTTCATGCTTTTATGCATTGATTTGCTATCATAAGATTGGCTGATTATATATTTGCATTAATGAGCAGGTGTACAGGCGTACTTAACAAAGTGGCCACTGAGTGTAGGTAAGTCGTTTTGGCAAGTTAGTTTGGTGGCCTGGAGAATCTACCATTTGTATTTTTCTTAACATGAGATCTTCACTTCATTCTAACAGGCCCAGTGAAGCTGTATGTGTTCAATGTGAACTGGGAACAGGTTAAGCTTTGGGATATTTGAAAACCACAATTTGGTTCCTCAAAACAGACCAATTGAAATAAATTATTCTGCAATTTAATTGACACCAGTCTGCACTCCTGCTGACAGTGCATCTAACTTAACCAATATCACAACACCATACTTGTGAACAGAAATATCTGTCTCTCAGTGTTTGCCGTAATGTGGAGTGTGGTACACCATTTGATGTTCTAAAAACAAGCAATGCATGATCACAGTTCTCAGCCAGAAACTTTAATTAGAATGGTATCAATCATATTGTAGTTGCAGGAGTTTTGAGTCATGAAATCTGAGAACTTTACTCTATAGGTAATCAGACTGATTTAAGCTGCTCTCAGCACCTCTTCCATATGATAGAAAGCAATTCTCCACTCTGCTTCCTAAAGTGATCTGAAACAGGTCACAGAACTGAAATGTGTTTTCCTTCAGTGTAACTCTGAATTTGTAATTCAGAATATAACAAAGTACTATACCTAAAATTTGAAAGTCAAAAATATCCTAATGTAAATATATACATATAGATTTTAGTGAATTGGGTGCACAAGTATATTTTAGAACTGAGTCTAAATCAAAAATAGCATATTTACAAGCAATGAAACTGCTGATCATGTATACTCAGAGTGTTTCTCAATGCTTTTGTGCAAAGCCAAATGATTATTGAATCCAGTTTACTGTCTTCTGGTTCATTCAATATTTTCAGTGATTGTTGAAGTAGCAACTTGAGTGAATGATTTTTAACAGGGTTATCTCAATAAACCATGAAGTTTTCATGTGAGGAAAAAAGACAAAGTATGTTCTTGTTGCAAATCACCAGTGCTATCCATTTTGATAGCCTATAGTCTCTCATCATCTGCAGTAACTCCCAAGTGGCCGCTTTGAATTCTCTGCACAGCACTACTACAGGACGAGCTTGACCTAAAGATTCTTCACCACTTCAAGACAATGACTCATTAACATCTTCTCTGAGGCAGGAACTACTGACCTATCCAGCAATGCACATTTATAAATGACCACAGAAACACCATACAGGTCATCTTTGGTTACTGTCTTTAATTTGTCCAAACAATATGGGCCAGATGCTCAACTGGATTATTACAAAGATCTGTGGGAGGAAATTACAGCACCCAAAGGAAACCCACACAGTTATGGAGAGAACTTACAAACTCTTTACAGGCAGTGGCTGGAATCAAACCCAGGTCGCTGATACTGCAAAGTGTTGTGCTAATCCTATGAAAGACCGGTGTTCCAGATGTTCCAATATGGTTACAACAGTGGATTATACCCCAAAATGTGGAATATTTGCACGTTTGTCCTGTTCATAAAAAGCAAGATAAATTCAATCAGTTTAATCTCTGTTATCAACAAAGTGATGGAAGCTGTCATCAGCAGTTCTATCAAGTAGTAGCGTTCCCCAATAACCTAGTCACTTGCCTCAGCTTTTGTACTTAGAGGACCATACTGTTGCATGGGCCATTTCTTAGCATGTGCTCATAAGCTGAATTCCAGAGGGGGTGATGAGAGAAACTCTCCTTGACATCAAGACAGCATTTGACCAAGTGTCGTAAAACTGAAATTGAAGGCTACTGAAGGGGAAAATGTTCTGATGGCTGGAGTTATGCCTCATACAAAGGGAGGTGTTGGATATCAATTCCTCCTTCTATAAAATTTTCCCCCTACCCCATTCTCTCCTTAATTCCCCGATCTGGCCTCTTACATTTTCACCTCACCTGCCTATTACCTCCACCTGGTGCTCCACGTTCTCCCATGGTCCACTCTCCTCTCCTACCAGATTCCTTCTTCTCTAGCACTTTACCTTTCTCACCCACCTGGCTTGACCTATCACATTCTAGCTTGTCTTCCTCTCCCCACCTTCCTACTCTGGCAACTTCCTCTTCCAATCCAGTCCTGATGAAGTGTCTGGGCCCGAAACATCAACTGTTTATTCATTTCCATAGATGCTGCCTGACCTGCTGAGTTTCTCCAGCATTTAGTGTGTGTTGTTGGTTATCACTCCAAAGTCTAACCACCTTCTTGATGAAGCATCCTCTTCTTACCTCTGTCCTAATTAAGACTGTGATTTGGTTCCAGATCTTCCTTGCACCTACACTCATTAAAAATGTTGTCTACTTCAATGAGATCTCCCTCAGTTTTTGCATCTCCAGAGTGTATAAGCCCAGTCTATTTAATCTCTCCTGCAGGACAAATACCCAATTGCAGAAATCATAACCTCTATCGCAAGTATATCATAAACTATAAGATACAGGAGCAGAATTCGGCTCATATCTGCTCCTCCATTTGATCATGGCTGATTTACTTTCCCTCTCAACTCCATTTCCCTGCATTCTCCTTGTAACTGGTGACACCCTTTCTAATCAAGAGCCTATTAACTTCTGCTTTAAATATAACCAATGCCTTGGCCTCCACAGCCATCTGTGGAAATTAATTCCACAGACTCATGACTCCCTGTTTAAAGAAAGTCTGCCTTATATCTGTTATAAAGAGATGCCTTGCTCTTCGGAGGCTGAGACCTCTGGTCCAAGATTATCCCTATTTAGGAAGGAGACAAGACGTGTCCATAATATTGTATGTGCTGTTTCACCAGGACTCTATATCATTGTAGTGATGTGTCTTTACTCTTGCACTCATGTCTTCTAGTAATACAAGATGACATAACTCAGCTTCCTAATTATTTGTTAAACCTACAAAGAGGACAAACAAAATCCTGCTGAACCCCAAAACAATTCAGTTTCTCATCACTTAAAAAGTACACAGTCTTTCTCTATTTCACACCACGGCACATAGTTTCACATTTTCCCACATAACTTTCCACCTGCAACGACCTTGGCCATTCACTTAATTCATCCACATCCCTTCAGCTTCTCAGTAACCTCCTCTCGACCCATACTGCCAGAGAGAGCAGTATCGTCAGCAGACTTGTGTATGTCGCTCTTGGTCCCTGCAACCAGATGACTGGCACAGATTGTGAACATTGATTAATCCTCAACTCATGTCAATTTAATAATCTCCAATGTGCTCTCATCAATTTAATCACCTCTTAAGACCTTCTGGAAGTTCAAATACACCACGCCATATCTATTTTGTTAGCTAAGGTTGCAAGCTAAAGTCTCAAAAGATTTTCCAAACATGAGTTAAGTTACATAATTTCATTCTGACTCTACCCAGTCCTGTCATTATTTCCTTAGTGCCCTCTACTGCTACATCCTCAATAATAGATGCTTGCATTTTCCCTACTGTGCTGGCCTATCCCTTCCCCAGCAGTGCTGGCTGGAACAATTTAACGAGTGAGAGCTATGGTTTCTGTTGTATTCTACAGAGATCTCAAGGGAATGTTTAGAGATGGATGACCTTTATAATTTATGATGTGGGCCAGTAGTAGGGAAACAGGGCTATATTCAAGTGTTTAAGGTTGGTCCACAATATAACTGTTTATATTTAAAGAAAGCAATAAAAAAAGCTTGGCTGTATAATCATAAAAATCTGTGAGGACTGCTTTTGCTTTTTTGTTTGGGTAGTTAAAGAGGATGGATTGCCAGAGTGTGTTTTTTTTCACAGATGCGTCTCTTACAACCTCACACAGGAGCCGCTACAAGCTAGCAGTTCTGATTTTTGTTACTAAATATCATAATGGTTAGCGAGTTGTCTGAAAGCTGCCAAATGTTAGTAGGGGATTAAGACTTAAAATAACCTTCTAACTTCTGGAGGGTCTCCTTCAGGGTGGTCCTCGATTCATTACAATTGTGGTAAATATTAAATTAAAGTGATTAAAAAAATGAATGAGAGAAAATGTCAGATAACCTGTCAACATTGCTTCTTTTGTATAATTTTTTTCAACCTTATTTCCATTGCCTTGTCTTCCAACATTTATTTAAAAGGTAACAACTTGGACGAAACATGACACAATAATGTACACACTCATCCAAATTTACAGAAATTAAGTGTTGGGTTTGTGCCATAATGCTCAAATTCCAGCTAGTAGAAAGAAATTATAAGTAGGTTTGAAAGCGTTGGTTTATATTTGTGGTCAGGTTTTAAGTGTTTCTTGGAAATTATTAAAGAATGCAGGTACCTGCATTCAGTAAATTCTAATTAAATGGTTAATGACAAGTGCTAATATCTCCACATTCACAGTTGTTTATTGCCATCTGCATTCTTGTCTCTTTGGGTCTTTTTCCACCAATTTACCTAGTCACATCACTGCCAGAATCCACAACAAACAAATGTGATTTGCCAAGAGTAAATATCAAGTAGTAGTCTCAATGCAGATCTATGGCTGCCATTATAAATGATATTGCCTACATATGATTTTTCTCTCAGTAAAAAAATTAAGAATTCAAGTCCTAGTCATAAGTTAAAACACTGAAGTAATCAAAAAGGAGCTTTGAACTGTTACACAGGCTTTTAGCTTAAATGCCATCATGAAAAAAGTCAAGTCACTTTTATTGTCATTTTGACCATAACTGCTGGTACAGTGCATAGTAAAAATGAGACAACGTTTTTCAGGACCATGGTGTTACATGACACAGGACAAAAACTAGACTGAACTACATAAAAAGCAACACAGAGAGAAAAAAAAGCAACTACACTAGACTACAGACCTACCCAGGACTGCATAAAGTGCACAAAACAGTGCAGGCATAACAATAAATAATAAACAGGACAATAGGGCAAGGTGTCAGTCCAGGCTCAGGGTATTGAGGAGTCTGATAGCTTGGGGGAAGAAACTTACATAGTCTGGTCGTGAGAGCCCGAATGCTTTGGAGCCTTTTCTCAGACGGCAGGAGGGAGAAGAGTTTGTATGAGGGGTGCGTGGGATCCTTCATAATGCTGTTTGCTTTGTGGATGAAGCGTGTAGTGTAAATGTCCGTGATGGCGGGAAGAGAGACCCCGATGATCTTCTCAGCTGACCTCACCATCTGCTGCAGGGTTTTGCGATCCCAGGTGGTGCAATTTCCGAACCAGGCGGTGATGCAGCTGGTCAGGATGTTCTCAATACAACCCCTGTAGAATGTGATAAGGATGGGGGGGTGGAAGATGGACTTCCCTCAGCCTTCGCAGAAAGTAGAGATGCTGCTGGGCTTTCTTTGCTATGGAACTGGTGTTGAGGGACCAGGTGAGCTTCTCCATCAGGTGAACACCAAGAAACTTGCTGCTGTTAACGATCTCTACCGAGGAGCCGTCGATGTTCAGCGGGGAGTGGTCGCTCCGTGCCCTCCTGAAGTTAACAACCATCTCTTTTGTTTTGTTCACATTCAGAGACAGGTTGTTGGCTCTGCACCAGTCCGTTAGGCACTGCACCTCCTCTCTGTAAGCTGACTCGTCGTTCTTGCTGATGAGACCCACCATGGTCGTGTCATCGGCGAACTTGATGATGTGGTTCGAGCTGTGTGTTGCAGCACAGTCATGGGTCAGCAGAGTGAACAGCAGTGGACTGAGCACACAGCCCTGGGGAGCCCCCGTGCTCAGTGTGATGGTGTTGGAGATGCTGCTCCCGATCCAGACTGACTGAGGTCTCCCAGTCAGGAAGTCCAGTATCCAGTTGCAGAGGGAGGTGTTCAGGCCCAGTAGGCTCAGCTTTCCAACCACTTTCTGAGGGATGATTGTGTTGAATGCTGAACTGATGTCTATGAACAGCATCCAAACGTATGTGTCTTTTTTGTCCAGGTGGGTTAGGGCCAGGTGGAGGGTGGTGGCAATGGCGTCATCTGTTAAGCGGTTGGGACGGTACGCAAACTGCACACGGTCCAGTGAGGGGGGCAGCAGGGTCTTGATATGCCTCATGATGAGCCTCTCGAAACAAGCAATTAAACTGTGGATCATTAACACCCCTTCAATAATTTAACTTGCTCAGAAGAGATCACTGAAGAGAGAGCATACCAGTTTGGTGGATAGTCTTCTTCAGACAGGAAAGGGTGAACTGAATGAAGATGTCATTCTTTGGGATTGAACATGATATCAAATCTGCTTTCATTGTTTATTCTGCTCGCAACAGATGAGGCATTTTTGAGATCTATTTGGAAACCACTCTGATAGCGCATCACCAACACAGGAAATGGTCTGAAAACTTTACTTGAAATCCTTTTTGGAAATTGTTTCAGAGTCAGCACGAGAAAGGAAGTTTGCAGTCAGAGTCAGTCTTGCTAATGCCCACCCGATCTGCAGGAATAGAGGGATCAGCTGAGATAGATCAGAGTAATACCAGCTGCTGTGGAAGAGAGATTTCAGATGGCATAGAAATTTTCTTCAGTGCCATTAGCAAAAGCCTATGGATAACCTTGGCCAATGGATGAGGGGGGTACGGAGGGTTATGGTCCAGGCGCAGGTCAGTGGGACTAGGCAGAATAATGGTTCAGCACAGCCAAGAAGGGCCAAAGGGCCTGTTTCTGTGCTGTAATGTTCTATGGTTCTATGGTTCTAATGTCTGAGTCATACTGAAAGGTTTCATCGTGAGTCACCTTCAGTGGAGGTGGATGTGAGGAGACTAGATATATTGCTTCATGAAAACTGCTTCATGAAAAAAAGCCAGGGGACTCTTTTAGTACATTTAGTTAACAAACAGAATTGGTTTTGGTAATGATATCCTGGAACCATACTTTCAAACAATGGCTCCCTGAAGAAAAAGTTCTTCCCCTATCTGAGCTGGCTAGTTCCTCACTCCACTTAGTCCCGAGGCAGGGTTGCAACCCAAAATATCAGCAAATCCTTACTCCTCTATTCTTCACTCACGGCTGTGCTCAAGCTGCCGAGTTCCTCCAGCACCTAGACAAGACCTGTTATTGAAAAGCAAGTAACAGCAAATGTTGAAAATCTGAAATAAAAACAAAAATGCTGAAAATACTCAGTAGGGCAGGCAACATCCATGGAGAGAGATGCAACTAACACCAGGTTGATGTCATCATATAAGAAGTAGGAAAAGTATGAAATTGAGCATGTTTTCAATTGCACAGAAAGGGGAGAAAATGAAAGGGATGATCAGTTATAAAATGGGGACGAAGAGAGGTTGATAACACAAGAATTGGTGATCCAGCTGAGGGAGGATGGTAAAGACCCATTGAAGAAATATGACCCATCTGAAGAACTGTTTATGCCCTTTCATGGAAACACCTCTTTAAAGCTTACAAATTAGATAATATACAGGAGATTATTTTTCTACAGTTCTGCACTATCCATTTCTAAAGTAAGATATCCAACAACAGAAATTCAAATAGACTTTGTACTACAAAAGCTGACTGCATACAGACACAAAACTTTCACCAAGAAAGAGGATTAATTCATCTCAGTGTCAGCCCAATTTGTTCAGAGAAGGTTTCTGTTTACCTTCGATTTAAAAAAAAATCTCAAGTTATGTTTTATATTATACATTTCTTACTCAATTTGAAACTGGAGCCATGATAAAAGGGACCTTTTTTCATTTGTTAAGTACAAGTCTAAATGTGTTCTTGCTTTGGAAGTACAACTCTTCCTCTTAGTTTTAAGACTATAAGAAAAACCATGGACACATCTGGTCTTTCAAATTGGGCATTTTCTAGAATTGATCCTGTTGAGATAGTCTCTTAAGGGAATTAGTTCCCTAGTAAAAATCTTTCTGAAATAAAAAGCTTTGTGATGTTGTAGTATCAACAAAAGAGTGGCCAATTAAGTAACAAATGTTTGTTGTGTGACCAGCAATTTGGCTCATAGCTTAGTTGTGGCTTAAATGTTGAAACCATGTTCATTACGTCCAGGGTGATCTGTAATAAATACAAATTAATTTCTTTTGATCTTCTATTAATTCTTCACTGAAAAATACAGGGAAATGATAGGTGATAGAAAATGTACCAGCAAGGTTAATAATTTGTGATGGTGTGGTGAACTACATATACCTGTCTGGACAAGCCCCCCCCCCCCCCGCTGACTACTCCTGTGGCTCCTCCCAAGGACCCCAGTATAAAGGCGATTGGAGGCACAGCCCCGGCCTCAGTCTCCAGGAAGTTGTGTGGTGGTCACTAGCTGCTTGTTCTTTCTTCCAGCCAATAAAAGCCTATATCTCACCTCACGTCTCCAAGAGTTATTGATGGTGCATCAGATGGTCAGCAAATCAGAACTGTGGAGGCAACCTATTGGTTTGTTCAGCGTGGATAAAGGCTTCATGAAAACCCATTATTATCCAACTGCATTTGAATGTGTGGTTATATTTATTCTCTTACAGATAATCAACTAGTACATGAAGAGGAAAACATGCAAAAGACCACACACGACACATGATGGATTAAATAAACTTGTACGTGGATTATTCAGCACATGTACTCTTACCAACTGGTGGGTTTTTAGGCATGTGTGGGTAAGTATCGAATTAAATTACCAAGTATTTTTTGAGACACAAATGTCCCAATCAATTTATGCAGCGTGGTTGCAGCCTGGCAATTGGGGTACAGTTTTGTGGTCAGTAAACTTAAAAAACAGGTTTAAATCAGGCTAAGGCAAGTTTAACAGCAGGGCTACATTACAATTTCTGAAGAATGTCTCTCAGTGTCGGCTGGTTGTTAGGAAGTTAACCTGTGGTGTTAAACTGTAGCCGGATGCAGGTTGGTAACAAGGACAAGGCAACTGAGAGGAGATGAAGACACAATGGAAGGTATTGGAGAAATCAGTATCAGGTTTATTAGCATCAGCATGTGTCATGAAATTTGTTAACTTAGCAGCAGCAGTTCAATGCAATAAATAATATAGAATAAGAAACAATATCATATTAATAAATAAATAAAAGTAAATCAATTACATTATATGTATATTGAATACGGTAGATTAAAAATCATACAAATAGAGAAATATATTAAAAAAGTGAGGTAGTCTTCTCGGTTCAATGTCCATTTAGGAATTGGATGGCAGAGAGGAAGAAGCTGTTCCTGAATCGCTGAGTGTGCCTTCAGGCTTCTGTACCTCCTACCTGATGACAACAGTGAGAAAAGGGCATGCCCTGGGTACTGGGGGTCCTCAATAAGGACACAGTTCTTTGAAGATGTCCTGGATTCTTTGTAGGCTAGTACTCAAGATGGAGCTGACTAAGTTTATGACCCTCTGCAGCTTCTTTCAGTCCTGTGCAGTAGCCCCCACCCCCCATACCAGACAGTGATGCAGCCTGTCAGAATGCTGTCCACAGTACATCTATAGAAGTTTTTGAGTGTTTTTGTTGACATTTCCAATCTCTTCAAACTCCTAATAAAGTATAGTCACTGTCTTGCCTTCTTTATAGCTGCATTGATATGTTGGGACCATGTTAGATCCTCAGAGATCTTGACACTCAGGAACTTGAAACTGCTCACTCTCTCCAATTCTGATCCCTCTATGAGGATTGGTGTGTGTTCCTTCATCTTACCCTTCCTGAAGTCCACAGTCAGCTCTTTCATCTCATTGATGTTGAATGCAAGGTTGTTGCTATGACACCACTCCACTAGTTGGTATATCTTGCTCCTGTATGCCCTCTCATCTCCTTCTGAGATTCTATCAACAATGATTATATTATCAGCAAATTTATAGATGGTATTTGAGCTACACCTAGCCACACAGTCATGTGTATAAAAAGAGTAAAGCAGTGGGCAAAGCACCAACCCCTGAGGTGCACCAGTGTTGATTGTCAGCGAGGAGATATTATCAAAAATCTGCTTTTTGTGGTCTTCCGGTTAGGAAGTCAAGGATCCAATTGCAGAAGCAGGTACAGAGGCCCAGGATCTGTAACTTATCAATTAGGATTGTGGGAATGATGGTGTTAAATGGTGAGCTATAGTCGATGAACAGCATCCTGACATAGGTGTTTGGATTGTCCAGGTTGTCTAAGGCCGAGTGAGGAGCCAATGAGATTGTGTTTGCTATTGACCTATTGTGGCGACAGACGAATTGCAGTGGGTCCAGGTCCTTGCTGGTCAGCAAACAAAAGAGGAGATACAGAGCTGTTGAAAAGAGGAATGTAGGTTAAAGTGTTCACGGAGATTCAGGAAGACGGAATATTGGCCTTGGAAAACTGGATGGGGATTTTAAATAGAGGAGTGAGAAAATGAGGTTCATGGGTAGAAAATCTAGATGTAGCTCCTTTCCTCTTGCCCAGAGTCCATTCCATGCAGCAATCATCACCTCTCTTTAACAGAAGGTTTCATGAGGCCAACCGATAAAATGGAAAAATCTGGGAGCATATAATATCTTAAAAAGGAGTGCATATTCTGGGAGTAGTTTGGTCACCTGCAGGAAAGCTTCATAGGCTGTATTTATATCAAGCAAAGTGAGAGCTTTGAAAAGTGAAAAAGCTGGTTGTAATTCTTGGAGGTTAGTTATCTCAGCTCTAGGATCAGATCAAATTAAATCAAGTTTAATTATCATTCAAACCATACATAGATACAGTTAAGCATGACAGTGTTTCTTTGGGGCCAAGGTGCAAAACATTCAAAATAGCAAGCAAACATTCAGAAATAGTGAGTAACATAATTCAAAATAGCAAGCAAAGAAGCATATTCACATGAAAAAAATACCTAAATATAGCCCAAGACCCGGAGAGAGTCTGGCCATCAAAGATACGTTCCTTTGAGGATCCATCATTAAGGACCCTCACCAACCAGGACTTGCCCTGTTCTCATTGCTACCATCATGGAGGAGGTACAGGAGCCCAGTACACATACACACAATGTTTTAGGAACAGCTTCTTCCCCTCTGCCATCAGATTTCTGAATGGTCCATGAACACATGAACACTATCTGACTATTTTGTTTTCTTTTTGCACTATTTATTACCATTTTAAATACACTCAGTGACCACCATATTGAAGTACCTCCTAAACAAGGGGTGATTGATAAGTTTGTGGCCTAAGGTAGAAGGAGATGAGTTACACAGCTCTTGTTACATGTACATGCAGTTCAACTCTTTGAGTGATTATGCAGAAAGTTTGAAGTTAATATCTCCTTCTACCTTGGGCCATGAACTTATCAATCACCCCTGTTATGGACACTTTCTGGAGGTCCGAGATCCGTATGCTCCATGACCGCTGGACTAAGTGTGTAAATGTAGGAGGGGATTACTTACATTAAAAAATAAATCTGCTAGGTTTTCTAAAATTGACTCCTTCTACATTAGGCCATGAACATATCAATCACTCCTGATGAGTTATTAACTTCAAACTTTCTGATATCATTGTCTGATACTACTTCACATGGCCTCACAAACACAGCTTTCAGGAAAGTGAAGGCCGCTTTGCTGGACGTTGATTGCAGTGTTGTAACCACTGGGTAATTGGAAAAGTAGTCTGTGTTACAACATCACACACAAAATGCTGGAGGAACTCAGCAGACCAGGCAGCAACTACAGAAAAAAGTACAGTTGACATATTCGAACTGAGACCCTTCCAACAATATGACCCTTGATACAACAATATGACTCTTCCCATTACAATCAAACAAATCCCCTCCAGCTTTGAAGTATGGGCTGTCTGGTACCGGGTGTAGTGTAAGCAATTCTGCTCACTGCTTTGGTCTGTAGGTGAGGCATATTTCATGAAGCTATGGCTGATGTCTTGGTTCATTCACAACATGGTTCATATTTCACTTCACCAGCTCTATGTTTTCATTTTTCCTCACCAAAGTGCCCTTCCTGTATCTTCTGGAGCATTATTTTGCGTAGCGACACTGGAATCACAAACCTGTTCCCTTTGGAAACGATATCTTTCATTACTGGCAGTTCAGCTGTACATGGCTAATAATCCCGAATACACATTAAACACTTATTCTTAGCTGCTGGCCCACCTTTCAATATTGCACCTTTGAGTACTTTTATTGTTTCATTTGTCTCTGCGGCTCTCCTAACCTGCTCTGTTCTATCAGGAGATACTGGAAGGGAGGTGACAGTCATGTCAATATAGGCCAGTACATCTGCAGTAATCTTTTGGTCACTCATTTCTTTCTTGTCAACTGCTCAAGACAGCTCAGCCACAGCAAACATGTATTTTCCTGGAGTTTGGATCATCCTCACATCATATTTCTGCAGGTTTATCAACATGTGCTGTATCCTCATGGGGCAGTCATTCATTGGTTTGGACGTAATTGAGACCAGTGGTTCATAGTCTGGCTCCACTTCAAAAGCTTGCCCACAGATGTACTGATGGAACCTATTGCATGCGTGCATGCTTCTGGCTTCTGCATTTGTTAGAGCCCTTGATGCACAGGCCACAGGTTACCATGTGTCGTCATGCTGCTGCAGCAGTGCTGCTCCAAAGCCATACTGGACACATCAGCCGGAATCCTAGTACACGTTTCCAGATCATAAAACTTCAGTATGGGTTCTTTAGTTATGACACTTTTCAGCATCTGGAAACACTCTTCTTGCTCATGAGACTAAATCCACTCCCTTTGCTGCTCAAGGACAGAGCTAAGTGGTGCTGACACAGTTGAGAGATGAACTTAGCCAGGTTAAGTCACCATCCACAAGAAACGTCTTGTGGATCCAATGTGCCGGTATTTCAGTGGAGTAAAGGAAATTACCGTGGCATGAGAGAGGAACTGGCCAAGGTTGACTGGAAAGGGACACTAGCGGCAAGGATGGCAGAGCAGTAGTGGCTGGTTTATGTGAGAAGTGAGGAAAGTGCAAGACAGATATATTCCAAAGAAGAAGAAATTTTCGAATCGATAAAGGATACAACCGTGGCTGACAAGAGAAGTCAAAGCCAAAGTAAAAGCAAAGCAGAGGGCATACAAGGAAGCAAAAATTAGTGGGAAGACAGAGGACTGGGAAGTTTTTAAAACGCTTACAAAAGGAAACTAAGGAAGTCGTTAAGAGGGAAAAGATGAACTATGAAAGGAAGCTAGCAAATAATATTAAAGAGGATACTAAAAGCTTTTTCAAGTATATAAAGAGTAAAAGACAGGTGAGTGTAGATATAGGACCAATAGAAAATGATGCTGGAGAAATTGGAATGGGAGATAAGGAGATGGCGGAGGAACTGAACGAGTATTTTGCATCAGTCTTCACTGAGGAAGACATCAGCAATATACCAGACATTCAAAGGTGTCAGGGAAGAGAAATATGCGCAGTCACAATTACGACAGAGAAAGTACTCAGGAAGCTGAATAGTCTAAGGGTAGATAAATCTCCTGGACCAGATGGAATGCACCCTCGTGTTCTGAAGGAAGTAGCAGTGGAGATTGAGGAGGCATTAGCAATGATCTTTCAAAAGTCGATAGATTCTGGCCTGGTTCCGGAGGACTGGAAGATTGCAAATGTCACTCCGCTATTTAAGAAGGGGGCAAGGAAGCAAAAAGGAAATTATAGACCTGTGAGCTTGACATCAGAGGTTGGGAAGCAGTTGGAGTCGATTGTCAAGGATGAGGTTACGGAGTACCTGGAGGCACACGACAAGATCGGCAGAACTCAGCATGGTTTCCTTAAAGGAAAATCCTGCCTGACAAACCTAGTGCAATTTTTTGAGGAAATTACAAGTAGGCTAGACAACAGAGATGCAGTGGATGTTGTGTATTTGGATTTTCAGAAGGCCTTTGACAAGGTAAGAGCCCATGGAATTACGGGAAAGTTACATACGTGGATAGAGCTTTGGTTGTTTGGCAGGGAACAGAGAGTGGGACTAAAGGGATCCCATTCTGGTTGGCTGCCGGTTACCAGTGGTGTTCCACAGGGGTCTGTGTTGGGGCCGCTTCTTTTTACGCTGTATATCAACGATTTAGATTATGGAATAGATGGCTTTGTGGCTAAGTTTGCTGATGATACAAAAATAGGTGGAGGGGCCGGTAGTGCTGAGGAAACAAAGAGTCTGCAGAGAGACTTGGATAGATTGGGGGAATGGGCAAAGAAGTGGCAAATGAATTACAATGTCAGAAAGTGTACGGTCATGCACTTTGGTAGAAGAAATAAACGGGCAGACTATTATTTAAATGGGGAGAGAATTCAAGGTTCTGAGATGCAACGGGAATTGGGAATCCTCGTGCAGGATATCCTTAAGGTTAACCTCCAGGTTGAGTTGGTGGTGAAGAAGGCAAATGCAATGTTGGCATTCACTTCTAGAGGTATAGAGTATAGGAGCAGGGATATGATGTGGTCTTGGCCCAAGACATTGACAGTGCTTCTCCTATAGATGCTGCCTGGCCTGCTGTGTTCCACCAGCATTTTGTGTGTGTTGCTTGAATTTCCAGCATCTGCAGATTTCCTTGTGGAGGCTCTATGAGACCTCATTTAGAATACTGTGTGCAGTTTTGGGCTCCTTATTTAAGAAAGGATGTGCTGACATTGGAGAGGGTTCAGAGAAGATTCACTAGAATGATTCCGGGAATGAGAGGGTTAACATATGAGGAACGTTTGACCGCTCTTGGACTGTACTCCTTGGAGTTTAGAAGAATGAGGGGGGACCTCATAGAAGCATTTAAAATGTTGAAAGGCATGGACAGAGTGGATGTGGCAATGTTGTTTTCCATGGTGGGGGAGTCTAGTACGAGAGGACATGACTTGAGGATTGCAGGGAGCCCATTCAGAACAGAGATGCGAAAAAAAATTTTTAGCCAGAGGGTGGTGAATCTATGGAAATTGTTGCCACGGTCGGCAGTGAAGGCCAAGTCATTGGGTGCATTTAAGGCAGAGATTGATAGGTATCTGAGTAGTCAGGGCATCAAAGGATATGGTGAGAAGGTGGGGGAATGGGTTGAAGGGGAGATTGGATCAGCTCATGATGAAATGGCACAGCAGGTTCGATAGGCCGAATGGCTGACTTCTGCTCCTTTGTCTTATAAAAATCTTATTAAAAATTTTGAGTCTGTGCCCTCTAGATCTGGATACCCCCATCATAGGAAACATCCTCTCCACATTGACCCTATCTAATACTTTCAATATTCCTCCTCTACTGTTAAGATGAAGCCACACTCAGGTTGGAGGAACAACACCTTATATACCGGCTGGGTAGCCTCCAACCTGATGGCATGAACATTGACTTCTCTAACTTCCGTTAATGCCCCCCTCCCCTTCTTATCCCATCCCTGATATATTTAGCTTTTTTCCCCCCTCCTTTTTTTCTCTCTTTCTGCCCATCACTCTGCCTGTTCTCCATCTCCCTCTGGTGCTCCCCTCCCCCTTTCTTTCTCCCTAGGCCTCCCGTCCCATGATCCTTTCCCTTCTCTAGCTCTGTATCCCTTTTGTCAATCACCTTTCCAGTTCTCAGCTTCACCCCACTCCCTCTGGTCTTCTTCTATCATTTTGCATTTTACCCTCCCCCTCCTACTTTCAAATCTCTTACTATCTTTCCTTTCAATTAGTCCTGACGAAGGGTCTCAGCCCGAAACATCGACAGCACTTCTCCCTATAGATGCTGCCTGACCTGCTGTGTTCCACCAGCATTTTGTGTGTGTTGTTTGAATTTCCAGTATCTGCAGATTTCCTCGTGTTTGCCTTTCAGTATTTGGTAGGTTTCAATGAGATTCCCCTGCATTCTTCTAAACTCCATCAATCCTTGGTGTTTGTCCTTGGTAGACCCCCAGACGACGATATCCTCCATTATGGTCTCAACACTAGGAGTGCCCTCAAAGATCATGTAGATGGTTTTATTTATGGTAGATGTCCGGTGTGAACAGAATCCTAAACAGTAGCCGAAGGAAGCAATATTTTCCATGTGGTGTGTTAGAAATATGCAGTCTCGAACTTGCCTAATCAATCTTCATCTGCCAAACCCAGATGGCACACTAAGCTTGCTAAACCACTTTGCACCTGCAAGCCAGAGCATGATCTACTCCCATGTCAGCAATGTAAAATGCTCTCTCTTGATGACTTTATTGAGATCTCCTGGGTCTAGACACATCTGCAATGCTCCACTTTTCTTTTGCATAATGACCAGTGAGCTCAACCAATCTGGTGTTTCTTCAGTTTTCTGTATGACATTCATCTGTTCCATCTGTTCCATTTCTCTGGGCAGATGAGGCTCATTAACCAGGGATGGTAGCTCATCTAGGAGAGGGAAAACTCCGATTTCAAATCTCCGCAGCCTTGCGGCTATACCCGCTCACGGGAATGGCTTTGGGAGTAAAAAATCCGGAGTCGGAGTCCCGAAGTCGGCTGACTGCTGTACCCAGCACTGGCACGGTGCGATGCTGCTGGCACCAAACTGTACCGACCTTCGTCGTTCCTTTGGACCTGTCGTCAGTGGTTCCCACTGCATGGGCAACAGACGGATCTCCGTATCAACTCTGACCTGGCTTGCGCCCTGGAGAAGCCACTCCCAGTGCGCAGTACCCATGGTCGACCACGACCGACGGAGGCCACACACAAGTTTGTTTCTAAGTGGAAACGGAGCTTTCCTGCATGCGTGGACAACAGGAGTCACTGTCTCATCTATATGAAAGTTGTGTAGACCAGGTAAGCTTCTGAGCCCCTCAGAGATATCTGCATACTTTTCCATGAGTGTTGTGTGGTCATCTTTGGTCTGTGAAGTCACTGTGAAAAGTCTTTTCACTGGGCTGAGCTTTTTACGTGCACTCAGACTTCATATTGACTGCACTCTGTTTCTACAATCAGTAGCTGTACGTCATGTTGTGATTGTTTTTAATAAAGATCATCCTGGAGTGGGTATATACTAGAACATTTTATTACTGAACTACCTTTCAACCCTGTGAGTGCCCCCAACCTGATCACCATAGTAACTTCTGGTTCCAGGTGAATCCCTCGCATTGCCCACTGGGAAATGAAGTTCTTTATTATGCACACGTAATAACACACTTAGGTTACATGGATAGCACAACATTCTGGGCTGAAGGGCCTGAAATATGCTCTAGATTTCTATGTTTATGTTCACATGTCCATGCCTATTTATACTAATCCCACTTTTAGTTCTGATGAAGGATTTCCAAACTGAAATGATGTCTGTTTCTATTTTCAGAGATGCAGCCTGACCTTCTGCCTATTTCCAGCATTTTGTTTTTCCTTCCCAGCTTCTGCAGTTTTTTGATACACTCCAGATTCCGACCATCTTCTTGGTAAAAACAAATTCTGCAACCAATCTCCTTTAAGAATCCTACCTTTTAATGTAAAACACTTCGGGACTTTAGAAAAGTCTATGAAAAAGTGCTATGTAAATGCAAGTCATGCTTTTCACTTTGGCATCTCCATATTCACAAATCAAAATAACCAAAATTTCACAGAGGATTTCCAACAGACCAACAGAATCCCAGGGAAACTACCCAAATCATATGGGCAAAAAGCATAGGCTTTGAATTCTGATATGTTGCAATTGTTAAATTTGTTGGTAAATTGGTCAAATATGTTATTCCTTTTACATCCACTTTACTTTTCCCAGCTGCAGTACAAACATTGGTAGTAAAAGCACATGGTTGGTTTGAGACTTTTGTACACCTGTGGGCTGCCCAGACAAATCATGCTGAAAGTAAACAAATGCCCTGAAATACTAGACCTCACATTAAAATAAAAGCCCATTAGAGAAAACCTTCAAGTGAATATGAGCATCTACTCCTGACATTTCTTTCAACAGTGGTTGCACATAATACTCCCTAATAAGGTAATTGCAGTGAAATAAGCAACTAGGGCGTTTGCGATAATGTGAAACTATTATCCTTCAGTTCCTTTATGTTAGAAAATGTTGGAATCTGGCCACTTTGGTTTGGCAGGGTGTTGAGGTGCTAGGATTTTCAGATAATTTAAACTGTCAATTAACTTTAAACAAGCAGTCACATTTCAGCTTTCACATAACTGAATACCAGATCACTGCTGAGGTTTGAAAATCGGTGCTGTTGTGGCAGAACAAACTGGTTTGTTATATTGTTCTTTTAATCCTCTAAAGCTGTGGTATCTTCTTGTGGTTGATTTGTTCTGCTTATAGTTTAAGCTATTAACTCGTTCACAGTTAACAAGCGAGCATTATTTTGTAGTCACAGGAGATTGTGTTTTGTGTTGTTTACAATTGCAATTGTTAAAATAAAATCAGAAAGGCTATGATAAAAAGTCCATTGCATATTTTCATCTGTCATCAACACTGGCCTGGGTTTGGAGCACTGGCTGTTCTGTAAGGAGGCAGAGCAATTTACTTTTATTGGAGTTAAATCATCTATTTCCACATTCACAGTGACATAATCCTGAAGTACAATACTATCCCTTCGTGATCTCAAACAGATTTCTACGTGTTTCTTCATTCTTAAATGACAAAGGGCTGAGGATGAAGGGAAACTTGGTTCTCCGTCTGTTATGGGAATTGCAAGGTACCTGATCACAAGTCTCTACAAAGGATTGGGAGGATCATCAAGGTCTCTCTTCCACCCACTAGCATCAGAATTGGGTTTAATATCACTGGCATATGTTGTGAAATTTGTTGTTATGTGACAGCAGTACATTGCAATACAGAATAATAAGATCAGTACACAATTATATGTATATAAAAATAACTTAAATAAGTATAAAGGTCTTAAATAATTATAACTTATATAAGAGATATTTAACAGGGGTGCTGCATTTGCAGGATCCTAGGCATTATTAATGATTCTTCCCAATCATCCAAGAACCTCTTTGATGCCCTACCATCAGAGAAGCATATAGGAGGGAGATTGAAAATCTGGCTGAGTGGTTCCATAAGAGCAAGCTCTCACTCAACGTCAGCAAGACCAAGGAGTTGACTATTGACTTCAGGAGGAGGAAACCAGAGATCAATGAGCCAGTCCTCATTGGAGGATCAGAGGTGGAGAGGGTCAGCAACTTTAAATTCCTCATCTTATCATTTCAGAGTACCTGTCCTTGGCCCAGCACATAAGTGCAATTGCAAAGAGAGCATGGCTTCACCTCTACCTCTATGGAAGTTTGTGAAGATTTAGCCTAACATCTAAAATTTTGACAAACTTCAATAGACATGTGGTGGAGAGTATACTGACTGGATGCATCAGTGTCTGGTTTGAAAACACCAATGCCCTTGAAAAAGTAGTGGATCAGCCCAGTCCACTATGGGTAGAGCCCTTCCCACCACTGAGCACATCTACACAGAGACTCGTCGCAGGAAAGCTGCTTCTATCATCATGGACCCACTCCACCCGGACCATGCTCTTTTCTCACTGCTGCCATCAGGAAGAAGGTACAGGAACATCAGGACTCGCACCACCAGGTTCAGGAACAGTTATTACTCCTCAATCATCAGACCTTTGAACCAGAGGGGAAAACTTCACTCATCTTCACTTGCCCCCTCACTGAAGTGTTCCCACAACTCACGGACACATTTTCAAGGACTCTTCATTTCATGTTCTTGGTATTTATTGCTTTTATATTTATTTATATATGTATGTATGTATGTATGTATTTATTTATTTATTTATTTATATATTTAAATTTTGTTCCTCAGCTCAAGCTGGTAAGGGCATAGCTAAACACACTCATTTCTCAATTGCTAAGAACTTTTGGACTATTCTAGTGGTGTTTAGAATTGTGGCTTTCTGAAGATTTATATAAATACTGTTGTGCACACCTAATTGTTTAATGCTATTGTATAGTGACTTTGGAATAATACCAGTTGTGGATATTACTATTGGGACAATGTTCATGTTCATTTTCCATAGTCTGAGGAGTGAATCGGATCTGCTCAAATTTGCCAACCATCACAACAGGTTAATAGTAGATGCCATTTCATTGGCTCTTCTCTCAACCCTGGATCACCTGGACTGCAAAGATGCATACATCAGAATGCTAATCATTGACTACAGCTTGGCATTCAATATTGTCAACCCCTCAAAATGAATCAATAAAAAGACCTAGGCCTCAATATCTCCTTATGCCACTGAATCCTCGATTTCCTCACTTGCAGACCCCAGTCAGTTCGCATTGGCAACAACATCTCCTTCACAATCTCCACAAAGCTGTGTGCTTAGCCCCCTTCTCTACTCACTTTATAGTTATGACTGTGGGGCTAAGCACAGCTCCAATGCCATAAGTTTGTTGATAACAATAACCACTGTCGTTGGTTGAATCAATGATGATGAAACAGCATATTCATCAACAACAACAACTTCTCACTCAATGTCAGTAAGATTATTGACTATTATTAAGGATAGTCAGCATGGCTTCATGCATGGTAGATCTTGGCCAAAAAAATCTTATAGAGTCTTTCAAGGAAGTTACCAAGAAAGTGGATGAAGGAAAGGCAGCTGCCTCTCTGACTAGTGGCCAGTAACTAGTGGTGTGCTGCAGGGATCGGTGCTGTGTCCCTTGTGCTTGTCATTCATATTAATGATCTGGATGATAATGTAGTTAACTGAATCAGCAGGTTTGTGGATGACACCATTTGAGGGTGTAATGGACAGTGAGAGAGGCTATCATGGCTTGCCGAGGGATCTGCATCAGCTGGAAAAATGGGCTGAAAAATGGCAGACAACTGCATGGTTTTGCACCGGAAGGACCATCTGTGGCCGGTCTTGCACAGTGCGCTGTAGGGGACTGAGGAATGTGGTAGAACAAAGGGATCTGTGAATTTAGGTCCATAATTCATTGAAAGTGATGTCACAGGTAGATAGGGTCATAAAGAAATCTTATGGCACATTGGACTTCAATAATCAATGTATAGAGCGCAGGAGATGGGATGTTATGTTGAAGTTGTATAAGACATTGGTGAGGCCTAATTTGGAATATTGTGTCAGTTTTTGTCACCTATCTACAGGATGATTTAAACAAGGTGGCAAGATTACAGAGAAAATTTACAAGGATGTTGCCAGGCCTGGAGAACCTGAGTTATAAGGAAAGATTGGATAGATTGAATAGGTTAACACTGCATTCTTTAGAAGGTAAAAGATTAAGAGGAGATTTGATCGAGATAGCGATTTTCCAAAATTATGAGGGGTATAGATAGGGTAAATGCAAGCAGGATTTTCCACTGAGGTAGGGTGGGACTACATGGATTAAGGGTGAAAGGTGAGAAATTTAAGGGGAACATGAGGGGAAACGCCTTCACTCAGAGGGTTGTGAGATTGTGGAATGAGCTGCCAGTGCAAGTGATGCGTATGATCTCAATTTCAATGTTTAAGGGAGGTTTGGATTGGTACATGAATAGTAGAAGTATGGAGAACTATGGTCCTGGTGCAGATCAGTGGAAGTAGGCAGCTTAGATGGTTTTGGTATGGACTAGATGGGTTGAAGGGTCTAGTTCTGTGCTGTACTTCTCTATGACTCTATGATTAGAGGAGGAGGAAACTACAGGTCCATGAGGGATCAGAGGTGAAGAGTTTCAGCAACTTTAAGTTCCTCTTTGTTACCATTTCCAAGGATCTCTCCTGGACACACCATGTAAGTGCTATTATGAAGAAAGCACGGCAGTGCCTCTACTTTCTTAGAAGCTTGCGAAGATTCAACATGACATTTAATACTTTGACAAACTTCTATTAATGTGTGGTGGAGAGTATATTGTCATCATGGCCTGATACTGAAACACCAATGCCCTTGAATGGCAAAGACCCCAGTCCATCATAAGTAAAGCCCTTCGCACCTCTGAGCACATCTATTGTACTTGGAATCGCATCACAGGAAAACAGCATCAATCATGAAGGATCCCCCCTATCAAGGCCATGCTCTCTTCTCAATGTTGTCATCAGAAAGGAGATTCAGGAGCCTGAGGATCCACACCACCAAGTTCAGGAACAGTTATTACCTCTTAACTATCAGTATCTTGAACCAGAGGAGATATCTTCATTGAACTTCACTCTTCCCAACACTGAACTGTTCCCACAACCTACTGATCTACTTTGCTAGTCATTTCATGTTCTCAAAGTTCATTGCTTATTTATTTATCTATCTATCTATCTATCTATCTGTTTATTTATTATTTCTCCTTGTATTTGTACAGTTTGTTGTCTTTTGCATATTGATTGTCTTCTTATGTGCGAACTTTAATTGATTCTATTGTGTTACTTTGTATTTACTGTTAATGCACAAGGAAATTAATCTCAGTGTTGTATATGGTGAGATATATGTACTTTGATCATTTTACTTTCAATTTTGAAACTCAGGCATCCAATGCTGCTTTATACATACATTTACATAGCTGGAATAAACACACATGTATTACCTAAATGTCATTCCTCAGCACCCTTTCTCCATGACCCGCAAATGCTCAAAATAGGATTGCCTTATTAGTGTTTTAATGTTTTATAGGATTGATTTTATGTTTAGATTTGTTGTTTTTTTAATGTGTTCCTTATGTGTATTGTGTTTCTTTATGCTGCATCGGATTTGGAGTGACAATCATTTTGTTCTCCTTTACACTCGTGCTGAAGTATGATAATAAATAATATTAAATCGAATTGAAATTACAACAGGAACATTGAGGAAGGCACTGAGCATCTCAACATTCTTTGACAGAGATTTGTGGAGGTCAAATGCAAACAAATGGAGCTCTTGATCATCTCAAACTCCTGCCAATCCACCCTATCAAACACCAAGAGCCCCTCAAGTATCAGAGTCTACAGACTGCACATAGGAATCTTCAACCACTTGAAAACTGGAGAAGAAGCAAGTTAGTCCACTAAATGCTAGGTGAAGCATTTGAATGATTTTACAAGAATTCAAATTAATGGCAGTCCTGACTTGAAAAGAGTAATGACATTTTGCATTGCAGTAATTTATGGCCCTTACACCCTGCAGACAAAAAAACAATCTATTTTGTCTGTTGATGAATAATGATTATTTCTGAAGTTATGAAGACACCTTGTTGACAACAAAATCTCCCTACAGGATGAAAAGCCAATGTCCTGTTACCACTCTTCAAATAATCCTCAGCATATTCTCTTCCACATCTCCAAGAATGAATGGTCCTGCTGCTGACTCACTTTTCAGATTGGATGACTGAATTGAAGAGCTTGACGTGAGAGTAATTTTTTTGAATTGTGGCCTTTTGTTCACCTATCATTTATTCTACAACATTCCAATGCTGGTAATGTAAGACCTTTACTGCCTAAAGATGAGATACCATTTTGACTGTAAATACAGAATGATATTAAAATGTGATATTAGGTTAAGTAGTTCAATAGTTGTTGAAAATCAAAAGTCTATTCATCTGAAATAAACACAGAAAATGCTGAACAAGTTGACAGGCCAAACAATATTGGTGTAAAGAGAAACGGAGTTAACATTTCAGGTCAATGATTGTTCAGATTCATCATCAGAACCTTAGTAATTGTAACTGAAGAAACTTATGAACTTTACAGAAGCTTCCAGTACCTGGTTACTGAGTTTGTGGAAACAGCTAGTCATTCCTACTTAAGCTTACCACTCTTTGTTACTGCTTAACCACTTTTCAGCTAAGACAAGTAGGTGTACATTCAGCCCATCATGTCCCTGCTATCTAGCAGAGAGCTAATTCCAATTTCCTACTTTCATATTATGATCCTACTCTCTTATATGATGACCCCAAAGCCATGCAAGTGAATATATTCAGTGAATATTTCCTTCATCAGTACAAGATTTATTGGTGTTAGCACTTTTGGATAAATGCAAATAGATGCTGCATAAGCTTAAACTGAGGCATCATGGCAACAGCCCAATGTTCTATAAAAGCAAAAAGTTTGGCCATCCCTGTCCTACAACTATCTCCAATCTACAAACATAGTTTAATTTTATATAAACTGAATACATTCAACAAAACAAAGCCATTGATTTAAAGTTACCAGTAAGCAGAAATTGGAAAAAAAGACACTGCGCTGTGAGAAGGACTTGGGGGACCACTCACAGAATCTTT
Organism: Hypanus sabinus; assembly: GCF_030144855.1. NCBI lineage: Eukaryota > Metazoa > Chordata > Chondrichthyes > Myliobatiformes > Dasyatidae > Hypanus > Hypanus sabinus. The sequence continues at coordinate 33,215,896 of NC_082715.1, forward strand.
CCTCCAAGACAAACACTTGAAAAAATAAGTGGTCGCTGAGGCTCTGACAGAGTATGGCAAACAAAAGTATATATAGAAATGATCAGTTTGTTTTCAATTTTATTACTTCTTGGCTAGGTAAACTCAACAAATCCACAAATTGTTCTCCTCTATTTCTTCAATGATGAATGAATGCATATAGATTTATTTATCATCTATTTCTTATTTGTGATATATCAGTTTAAAAACATAGTACTTTAGCCTATAAATATAAAAATTAGTGGGATTCCAAAAATAATATTAAGTGCATAAGAGGAAAGAGATGAAATTTTGATACCTCCAAAAAGGAATTTGTCATTCTGTGAAATATGAGATTCATCTATTGCAAGCCATTGCTTTCCCCCTCATAAGTTGTAATTGTATTCTGGAGCAACAGACACATAGTGCCAAATGATGCTGAGCCTGGTCTGGCTTCTGAAGTCACCACCCTCACTCTCTGCATTCCTGTACTGACCTGTATGGGGACATAGATGAAACATAACACTAGACAGCAAATTTTTTCAACATATTGCTTCCTCAGATTTTTTTTGTGGGTATGACAGTTCACTTGAAGCTGAACACAAACATAATTTCAGACTACTTGTATCATGGTAGGAATTTGGACCAACATGAAATTAACTTTTTATTGACTATAATGCGTTTAATTGCATAATGGTGCTTCTGATGCTTTGCAATAGTTCAACTAAGCTAAAAATGTTTTGTTGATCATTTGTACTCAGTGTCTGCTACTTCTTGCTTAAGTGTCTAACAATTACCAGCCAGCATTGATGGATTCTAGTTGCCCTTATACCGTTTCTCCATGACTGCAATGTGTTGGTGAAATCTCTCATCATGCTCGTCACCGACAGTGTCAAGATTTGCAAGGAAGTAGTCTAAATGGAAATGCAGAAAATTCATCTTTAGTGACATGTTGTACTTCATTTTTTCTATGATGGAAACATGTTGTCTACCAGCTGCATGTAGTTTGATGCTCTGTAGTTGCCAAGAAAATTTTCAACAACATTCTTGACTGCGTTCCATGCGATTTTCTCCAGTCCCACTAGAAATGTTTTGACTTGTTTATCATTGATGACCTGTTTGATTTGTGGACCAACTAAAATACCTTCCTTAATCTTGGCATCAATTATTCTGGGAAACATCTGTCTCAAAAATTTAAATCATTCACAGACATTGTTGAGCCTTGTGACAGCAAATTTCATCCTTGCAGTCTTGAACCCAGTAATTTGGCTTTCTGTCTTTGACCAGATCTTTTAACTCAGATTGAGTTATCAGATGAGGCTCACTCAACATAAAGGGTTCAAAATCTGTATCAGTATCTGTCACTTTCAATTCCTGGCTCCTATATCATGGTATCTTCGTCTGCCTCCTCTAGACTCCATGTGTCTGGTGACTGTGGTACTGGAAGACTATCGTTTTGTGGCACAGCTCTCCTGGCTGAAGGGATATTGGAGTATTCAATAGAGTTCTTCTTTTTAGCAGAGAACCCAGACACACTGGTCTGACAGAAATAGCAGTCTGTCTCATGACTCATCCGGTCACACCATATCTTCGGGACAGCGAATGGCATTGACTTCTGAGTAACTCTGAGCCAAGCTCTGAGATAGAAAGTGCATGTGCACCACAAATGTGAGGAGCTCAGGCTTTGTCTCCGTCACCAGCTTCACACCCAAAGTAAAGCTCACAGGCTTTCCTAATAGAGGAGTCATGCTCCGACTTTGAGACTTAAGCGTCTACTTGCCACAAATATAACTGAGTATTGTGGCTCTTGCAACATTGGTGAGATATTTTGCTATCACAGATTCTTCTGAAAATACAAATACAGTTGCTTTATTATAATGAGTACACAACATGCTATGTGCGTAGAGCATGCGCATCAATGTGATTGCAAACTGGTATACGTGTAAATGCAATGCATAGAACAGTGTGTGCATGATGCTTTTATAACCTTTCTAAAACCTGTCCTGCTATGCAGCATCCGCCCTGCCTAAGTATGCTCAGGCATACCCGGACAAGACAAGACAGAACATTTTTCAGCTTACATAGTGGACAACATTTTAATTGACTTGAATTATGAATGGAAATAACAAATTTAGGCAATTACCAAAAAAAAAGGTTGGTGATATGGAAAGTTCATGCTGATTTTTATGATCAGCAGTCCAAAAACCAAAAGTATGAAGGGGCAAAGTCAAGATGGTGCTAAACGATTACTCCTTTGCTTGCATTTTTGGAAACAGCTCTATTTCTGTCTTTGATATCTCTTTCTTTCCTTTTCCATATAACCATATAACAACTACAGCATGGAAACAGGCCATCTGGGCCCTTCTAGTCTATGCTGAACGCTTACTCTCACTTAGTCCCACCGACCTGCACTCAGTCCATAACACTCCATTCCTTTCCTGTCCATATACCTATCCAATTTGTTTTTAAATGACAATATCGAATTTGCCTCTACCATTTCTACTGGAAGCTCGTTCCACACAGCTACCACTCTCTGAGTAAAGAAGTTACCCCTAAACTTTTGCCCCTTAACTCTCAACTAATGTCCTCTTGTTTGAATCTCCCCTACTCTCAATGGAAAAAGCCTATCCACGTCAACTCTATCTATCCCCTTCATAATTTTAAATACTTCTATCAAGTCCCTGCTCAACCTTCTACACTCCAAAGAATAAAGACCTAACTTGTTCAACCTTTCTCTGTAACTTAGGTGCTGAAACCCAGGTAACATTCTAGTAAATCTCTTCTTACTCTCTCTAATTTATTGACATCTTTCCTATAATTCAGTGACCAGAACTGTACACAACAAAGAGTGTGGGGGGGGGGGGGGGTGACCTGGAGTTCCGCTCTGACTTTGGTTCTTCGGGGGAATGGGATCTGCTCTCAGGGCCTCATGACCAGCTGCTTTTTGATGTCTCAAGGACACGGCCTGGAATACAAACATGCCTTCAGGGATCAGGGATTTTCGTGGCTTTGGGGACGTGCTGGGCCGGTGCCCCTGACTGAAGCATCGCAGGAGAGCACGGAACATCGGGAGCAGCGGGTTAGCTGCCAAGGGTTGTGTGCCCGGAGAGCTGTGCCTCTTTGGTGCCAGCTCTCTGGACGCAGAGCTCAGAAAAAGCATGCAACAGACCTTTCACATCGTGAATCAGCAAGATGCTTGTTATGTCTCCCCTCTCACTGTGAAACAGAGACACTTCTTTTCCCTTTACTAGAGAGAGAGAGTCTGTGGTATGTCGAGTTACCGGGTGAACCAGTAGTTTTTGGGGTACTGCAAGTCTGTGTCTTTATTGATTCTTTGCTGCACACTTGAGTGCTTGGTGGAGGGTGCTGATGCATTTTTGCTGGTGAGCTTGGGGCGGAGGTCGTTGCCTTGCCGCTGCTTGTGCAAGGGAGTGGGAGCTGGAAGGGGCTTTGGGGTTCTAACATTTTAACTGTTATTCATTCTTTGGGGCACTTCTCTGTTTTTGTTAATGTTGTGAAGAAAAAGAATTTCAGGATGTATATTGTATACATTTCTCTGACTTTAAATGTACCTATTGAAACTTATTGAAGTATTTAGAAAGCAAAATCTTAGTTGTCCAGTGTAATTGGGCATCTTGATAAGGAAGGAATCAGCAGGGAGACCTCAGCAGCGAGTAGATCGCAATTTGGCAAAGCAGAGAGCCCACTTCCCCAGAACATGCCTGCAAGTCTTTGACAAGAGGCAGAAGGTTGAGCATTGCTTTGTGTCAAATTTAACAGATCTTAGATATCCCTGATATAGTGCTAAAATTCCAAATGATTTTTCAAAATATTATTTAAAATGTTTAAAAATGTTAAAGATATTCATCAAAACCAATAAACCTGCTTTAGCACTACTAGAAACTGAACTAAACTACAATATTATTTTCAAGAATAATTTTGCTAGGTGGAAATCTGCATTCTGATATTTGCCAGGCCTGACCTTAGTGTAGGATTGAAGAAGGAGCACTCTCAGCATAGAGCAAACAAGAGCCAGCAAGCACCATTCAACTCTGCCAATGGACTCCTTGTGGATTCTTTCATACTGCTCTGTTAGTCAGATTTACAGTGGGTTTATATAAGTCCTGCACATACTGTACTTTAGTGGCTAAAAGCCAATGGTTCCCATTGGAACTGCAGTCATAGTTTCTTGTGGATTACAATAACCGCATTTCATAAGGGATAAAGTACATATATTTAGTAATTGGATTTGAGTATATGCTCAGACTAACTGCCCATAAAATTTTAAAATCCAAATCATCTGAAGTGGTAACGCAAATACATCATATAATTTTATAATATTGATCTAGATGTCACAACCTCGAGTTATTGATAGAATATTCTGAGGGTTCTTAGTCTTTTTGTATCTGCATTTTATTCGTCTTGATTTATAATATATTGTTGCAATTAGGGGTTTTTTTTCTTGTGTTATAGTTAGGTCTTCTCAAGCTTACATTTAAGTTGCAATTGTTCTTGGATACTTCCAATTAATTCTCCTTGAGACTTTGGAGGTGTCCAATTAAGCATTCTTGGACTTTTGGCTCTTATTAGAATGGTTTCTTGTAAGCTTGTCAAGAGACTGGGGTTTTATCAGCTGGTCATGGATTCCCTTCATGTCCTGGAGTGTGCTAACCCCTCAGGCCTCAGTTGTTTTGATCCTTGCCTAGTGAAGTTCTGGCTGAGTCGTTCCAAGTTATCCGAGTTTTCCAAGACCTTGTAAATTCTACTGTTTCATATTGTATCTTTTGTTAATAAAATTACTAGTTTTGTTTAACCCTTCTAGGTCTCTGTGTGATTCTGTGCTTGGGTCTGAAGATACAGTGTGACACTGGAGCAATAATTCCTGGATCAAGACTTTCTGCTTATCACAAATAATTCTGTCCTTTTGTGCAAGTGTAAGGTGCTGGTGTTCATTTTGACCAGTTGCATCCAGAAAAGACCTGTGCTTCAAGTTTTTCCAACATGAGAGCTATGAGCTTTACATTGTACATTCGATGTAATGGGCTTTTTCTCATTTGCGATTAACTAACAATGTCTCTTTAGTTCATGTTGTGGGCTACTGTAGGTTTTGGTTACTTCTTGCCTTGCTCACTTCCTCCTTGAATCTGTATTGTGTTTCTAGTTTTGCTTAATAGACAACAATTCTGGGTCCCTTTTTAAATTACTTCATTTTTTTTTCTCAAATAGAATTCTGAATTTTCTCTATAATCACTTTCAGATGCTACATTAGAATTCTTCTCTTTCAACTGAATGTACACAGTTTGGTCAAAAGGAGTTAGTTGAACTGGAGCCGGAGAACAAAAGATTAATGTTGATTCAATCTTAAATAGTTCAACATAAAACAAACATTTAAAAAATTGCCAAGTTAAAAAAAATAAATTATCAAGAGTCATCAAGTCGACTTGCAGCCAGCAACCACAACACAATGCCTGGTGCCTTCCAGACTCCAAGTAAGCGCCAATAAAGTTCATCTCGGTATTCCTTGTGCCAGTCAATTCTCTTGGCTATAGTCATACTCAGGATCATTCTCTTTTTTTGTGTATATCAGTTGTGACACAACAGAAAGCACACTGTCTAACTGAGTCTAGTAAGATCCAGATTTTGCATTTCCCATGCTGTAGAGTTTAGAGTGTCCTGTGTGGGTGTCATAGCCTTTGTGTTCCCAGACGTTTGCCTTTAAAGTTGTTTTAAGATTTCTTAAGGAAACATAAATTAACTGTTACTGGGCAACTGCCAAGAGAAGCAACTTCTGACCTTAGGAACCAATATAAAACCAGACTACGAGTTTGTTTCTCACTTCTCCAATGCATTTTTCTATAGTTAGAAGCAAAACCAAATGTTTGCATTGTTTTAAGCAAAGCCAACTGTTGGAAGAACTCAACGAGTCAAGCTGCATCTGTGGAGGCAAAGGGCTGGGTAACGTTTTAGTTCCTACAGAGTGTTGACCCAAAACAAGAACCACCTCTTTGCATTCACAGATGTTGCTTGACTCACTGAGATCTTCCATCAGATGGCTTTTCAAAGCTTCTTCAGACACACAACTGGGCTACCCGTTCCACAGATTTCCATTTTGAAGGGCAAGAATTAAAAATAACTGCAGAACAATAAATTTAGAAAAATAATCTGATTCATTGCAACATTGTGAGTATGGACTTACTCATTGAAATGTTTCTGTCAGTTCTAACAGCAGGTGAATATTTAAAGGATGTTGTTATTAGATGTTACTATCTCCATTAGTAGGTCAATGAAATCCAACCAAATGAATCTAACAATGTTCATACCTTCATGAGATTGTTTTATTAAGACATTTGTCCATTTCTCACTTTGTATTTCTTGGATAAGAAATCCTCTCCTGTGGCCCTGTGCTTTTGTCCACTCTAAGTGAATTTTATCTGAAATCCAATGCTAATCATGATATGGGTCAGTGAAAACAATGTACTTATGCAAATATGATTCAGGCCTTCTATGCATTTGATGCACTTGTGCACAGGTGCTGCCTACAGTTAGGCATCAAATGGTCAGGACAGAACTCACAATTTGAAGTTATTTGCATATTCGAGTGCATATACAAATTCCTTGAATGACACAGGACACTCATTCCAAAGCAGGTCTTAGTTGCGAATTTCGGTCTGATTAATCCTCGATTAAAGAGAAGACTGTTGTGGTTTGCTCCGTTGTTAGGATGGCCAAGACATTGATCATCTTACATTAGATTCTTCTTTACATGATTTTCCTAATATTAGTTTTTAACCACCCCCAATTCCCAAGAGAGGCCAAATTGTGTCCGTGCCTACCTAATGAACTCTTCCCTACACCTCATCCTATCTCCAGTATTCCAAATCCTTATGCATTTGCTTCCCAATCCTAAATAATCCTTTCTCCTCATGCCACCAATACTGGTGCCCCGACTCTAGATGATTACAATCGCTAATGCTAAACTATGATGTTCCAGAGCTCCAGCATCTGATTCTACAGACCATCTCCTTCCACCACTGATTCCAGCTTCCTGCTGCCCAGTGTTCTCAATACAGTCCTATTCCACTGGACAATCTGAATGGGCCACAGTTGTCATTGACTTCATGAAGACCTGTATGGATGAGAGGGTGATTTTTGAGAACATACCGCATATACACAAACCAAAAGCTTGGGATGAACCAGTAGATTCATAGTCTGCTGAGGGCTAGACCTAGGGCATTCAAGACTGGTGATCTAGAACTATATAAGAAGTCCAGGTATGACCTACAGAAGAAGCACTGCAAATGTAATGGTCTTTCGGTAGCAGCAGTGTTTGGGTTATGGCTAGAGATAACGGGGGATTTGGAATGCCGTCCAACGAAGGGAGTGTTTTTATCTTGTTTTGTGCCTGAGACCGAGGTGATCTGGGTCTTTTGTTCAGTGGAAGATGGAGAGAAGATGCAAGGAAGGAGAGGCCATAGACACCTGAAAGGAGTGGACTTGGAATGAGGCCGGGAGTTGATAAAGCCTGGGGAAATCGATGGAGAACCAGCAGAAGGGAATCTGTGAGTTCCAGCTTGTACACACTAGACTATTTCATTAAAATGGGCCCCCTTCTTTTGTTTTACTTCACTAACCCTTTAGTCAAATTAAGAATTATGAAGCTAAATCATTTAGTTGCATATGGTGTACTGCCTGTTATTTCGGGGTACTGATCGGTAACAGGATATGACATCATGCAGCATCCACACAAACAGGAGGTTTTGCACCTCAATCTCACACATTTTGTGGGGCCAGAGATTGTCTTCCCTAGACTTACACAGCCAACAAAACCTGAAGGTTACACTACTTTAAGAGCAAAGAAACAATTCTGCTTGAGATTAGAGAATGGATCAGATGCACGTTTTCTCTGGCAGGGTTTGCAGGCCAAAACTTTCTTCAAAATGAAACCAAATATCACTTTTTATGCACGATTTGATTGGGAGAATAAAACTTTGAGATGTTGGTCATGGCTAGAATCAACTCCTGCCTAAGAAAGAACCTGGGCCTGTTGCAGTTTGCCTATCTCCACAATAGCTCTACAGTGAATGTAATCTCACTGTCTCTCTACTTGGCCTTGGATCACCTGAACAATAGGAATACCTATGTCAGGCCACTGTTAATTGATTACATACAGCTCAGCACTTAACACAATCATACCCTCAGTTCTAATCAACAAGGGCCTTTGTACAACCGTTTGCAACTGGATTCTTCACTTTCTCAATGGGAGACCACAGTCTATGCAGAAATAACATCTCCCTCTTGCTGTCAATCAACACTGGTGCACCTCAAGGATGCATGCTCTACTCTTCTACATCCAAGATTGTGTGGTACAGCTCTATAGCCGTCTATAAATTTTCCAAAGACGCACCTATTGTTGGCAGAGTTTCAGATGGTAACGAGAAGACAGGAGTGAGATAGATGAGGTGGTTAAGTGACCAGAGTGTCACAACCAGTGGAGTTCCACAGCGGTCGGTGTTGGGACCACTGCTTTTTACAACACATGTCAATGATTTGGACTATGGGATTAATGGATTTGTGGCTGAGTTTGTCGATGATACAAAAATAGGTGGAGGAGTGGGTAGTGTTGAGGAAACAGACAGCCTGCAGAGAGACTTATATAGTTTAGGGGAATGGGCAAAGAAATGGCAAATGAAATACAATGTTGGAAAGTGTATGGTCATGCATTTTGGTGGAAGAGATAAACAGGCAGACTATTATTTAGATGGAGAATTCAAAATGCAGAGATGCAAAGTGACTTGGGAGTCCTTGTGCAGGACACCCTAAAGGTTAATCTCCAGGTTGAGTCGGTGGTGAAGAAGGCGAATGCAATGTTGAAGCTCTATAAGGCACTTGTGAAACCACACTTGATTGTGTGCAGTTTTGGGCTCCTTATTTTAGAAAGGATATATCAACTCTGGACAGGGTTCAGAGAAGATTCACGAGAATGATTCCAGGAATGAAAGGGTTGTCATATGAAGAACATCTGGCAGCTCTTGGGGTGTATTCCCTGCAGTTCAGGAGAATGAGGGGGGATCTAATAGGAATATTCCGAATTTTAAAAGGTCTGAACAGATTAGATATGGCAAAGTTATTTTCCATGGTAGGGGATTCTAGGACAGAGGACATGACTTCAGGATTGAAGAACGTCCATTTAGAACAAAAATGCAGAGAAATTACTTTAGTCAGAGGTGGTAAATCTGTGGAATTTGATGCCACGAACAACTGTGGAGGCCGTCATTGGGTGTATTTAAGGCAGAGATAGATAGGTTCTTGATTAGCCAGGGCATCAAAGGGTTTGGGGAGAAGGCAGGGGAGTGAGGATGACTGGAAGAATTGGATCAGCCCATGATTGAATTGGGGAGAAGACTTGATGGGCTGAATGGCCTACTTCTTCTCCTATATTTTATGGTCTTATGGTCTTAATAACAATCTTGCACCTAACTTCTGTAAGACCATGGAATTGATTGTGGACTTCGGGAAGGAGAAGTCGAGGGAACACTCATCAGTCCTCATCGAGAAGTGGAAAGGGTGAGCAGTTTGAAGTTCACAGGTGTCATCATCTCTGAGGATCCAACCTGGGCTCAACAAATTGATGCAATTACAAAGAAGGCATGCCAGAGGCTCTATTTCATTAGGAGTTTGAGGATACATGGTATCTCACCTAAGACATTTGCAAATTTTTACAGATTTAATGAGGAGAGCATTCTGATTGGTTACATCACCATCTGGTATGGAGGGGCCACTGCACAGGATTGGGAAAAGCTGCAGAAAGTTGTAAACTCACCCAGCTCCATCAAAGGCACCAGCCTCCCCTCCATTGAGGACATCTTCAAAAGGCAAGGTCTTAAAAAGGCAGTTGTAGCGATGTACCACATACAGAGCTAGAGACGACACGCAGTCGGTAAGTCATTTATTTAATCCCTAGCGCCCGCCCTCTCTGGGCAGAAATGATGTCAGAGCGACATTACCAAAGTCTCCCCCCGCACGCTGGCTATTTGTGAGCTGGTTAGCCTGTGTAGAAAGTGGGTCACCACATAACCCCCCTCCGCCAGAACCGGCGATACACCCCCCAGTGGATCAGCTTCTGTTTGGGAGGTCTGCCTCTGCGCCGCGGTGCCTGAACCTCGACCGGCTGCGCCAAGTCCACATGGGCTGGTTTGGGTCGGTCCACCATGAAAACCTCCTCTCTCTCCCCAATGTCCAGAACATATGTGGACCTGTTGTTGTTGATCACCTTGAACGGCCCCTCATATGGCCACTGTAGCAGTGCCCGGTGTCCGCCCCTTCGTACAAACACAAACTTACAGCTCTGCTGGTCTTTAGGTACATGGGTCGTAATCCGTCTGTGCTGTGAAGTTGGTACGAGGGCCAGGTTGCCAAGTTTCTCGCGTAGTCTGTCCAGGACTTCTGCGGGTTCTTCCTCTTGCCCCCTTGGGGCTGGTATGAACTCTCCTGGGACGGCCAGGGGTGTGCAATACATCAACTCAGCTGACGAGGCATGCAGATCCTCTTTGGGCGCTGTGCGGATTCCAAGCAGGACCCAGGGAAGCTCGTCCACCCAGTTAGGTCCTCTCAGGCGGGCCATGAGAGCCGACTTCAAGTGACGGTGGAAGGAATTCCACTAGTCCATTCGACTGTGGGTGATAGGCAGTTGTGTGGTGTAGCTGCGTTCCCAACATGCTGGCCACAGCCGACCACAGGCTGGAGGTGAACTGGGTGCCTCTGTCGGAGGTAATGTGGGCCGGTACCCCAAAGCATGCTACCCAGGTTGCAATCAGTGCTTGGGTGCAGGAATTGGCAGATGTGTTGGTGAGCGGGACCGCCTCTGGCCACCTCGTGAACCGGTCTACCATAGTTAGATAGTTAGGAGGTACCGCACTCCTTGGGACACTGGTAGGGGGCCCATGATATCCACATGAATGTGGTCGAACCTCCGATGGGTGGGTTCGAACTGCTGCGGCGGGGCTTTAGTGTGCTGCTACACCTTGGCTGTTTGGCACTGCGCGCATGTTCTAGCCCATTCACTGACCTGCTTGCAAAGTCCGTGCCACGCGAACTTGCTGGAGACCAGCCGAACAGTTGTCCTGATAGATGGGTGGGCCAAACCGTGTATGGATTTGAAAACTCGCCACCTCCAGGCTGCTGGGACGATGGGGCGAGGTTGGCCAGTAGCCACATCGCACAGGAGGGTCCTTTCACCTGGGCCTACGAGAAAGTCCTGCAGCTGCAAACCCGAGACTGCGGTCCTGTAGCTGGGCATCTCGCCGTCTGCCTACTGCGCCTCCGACAGTGCCGCATAGTCCACCCCCAGGGACAGGGCCTGGACAGCTGGTCTGGAGAGTCCGTCCACCACGACGTTGTCCTTTCGCGAGACATGCTGGATGTCCGTTGTGTACTCAGAGATGCAGGACAGATGTCACTGCTGGCAAGCCAACCAGGGATCAGACACCTTCGTGAACGCGAAGATCAACGGTTTGTGGTCCGTGAACGCGGTGAAGTACTTGAAATGCTGGATTGCCAGATACAGTGCCAACAGCTCCCAGTCGAAAGCACTGTACTTGAGTTCGGGTGGTCGTAGGTGTTTGCTGAAGAATGCCAGGGGTTGCCAGCGCCCCTCAACGAGCTGCTCCAGCACCCCACCGACTGCTGTGTCGGATGCGTCCACCATGAGTGCGGTCAGAACGTCCGTTCTGGGGTGCACTAGCATAGCGGCATCTGCCAAGGCTTCCTTGGCTTTAACGAAAGCGGCCGTGGCCTCCTTGTCCTAAGTAATGTCCTTGCCTTTACCCGACGTCAGGGTGTACAAAGGGCACATGATATGGCCTGCTGAGGAGAGGAAACGGTGGTAGAAGTTCACCATACCAACGAACTCCTGTAGGCCTTTGACCGTCTACCTTGGCGGGCAGAAGTGTTGCCCTGTCTTTGGTAATCCTGTGGCCCAGGAAGTCGCTGGTATCGAGGCCGAACTGGCATTTGGCCGGGTTGATCGTGAGGCCAAAATCACCCAGGCGGGAGTAGACCTGGCAGAGGTAGGACAGATGCTCCTGGCGACTACTGCTGGCTATAAGGATGTCGTCCAAATAGATGAACGCAAGGTCCAGGTCGCATCCCACTGCATCTATTAGCTGCTGGAATGTCTGTACGGCATTCTTCAGGCTGAACAGCATTCGGAGAATCTCAAACAGGCTGAATGGGGTGATAAGTGCTGTCTTGGGGATGTCTTCAGGGTGCATCAGGATTTGATGGTATCTCCAGACGAGGTCTGCTTTGGAAAAGATTCTTGCCCCGTGCAGGTTTGCTGCAAAGTCCTGTATATGTGGCATGGGGTAGCGGTCTGGAGTTGTAGCCTCATTCAGTCTGCGGTAGTCGCTGCATGGTCTCCAACCCCCAGCTGCTTTGAACACCATGTGCAGGGGGGAGCCCCATGGGCTGTCGGACCTCCATACGATCCCCAATTCCTCCATCCTCTTGAACTCCTCCTTCACCAGGCAGAGCTTTTCAGGGGGGAGAGTTTGTGCGCGGGTGTGGAGGGGTGGTCCCTGGGTCGGAATGTGGTGCTGTACCCCGTGTCTGGGCATGGCTGCCATGAACTGCAGTGCCAGAGTCGATGGAAAATCCGCCAGGATTCTGGTGAATTCGTTGTCCGACAGTGTGATGGAGTCCAGGTGTGGGGCCGGCAACTTGGCTTCACCCAAGGAAAATGTCTGGAAAGTCCTGGCATGTACCAGTCTTTTCCCTTGCAAGTTGACCAGCAGGCTGTGAGCTCACAAGAAGTCCGCCCCCAGGAGTGGTTGGGCCATGGCGGCCAGTGTGAAGTCCCACGTGAACTGGCTGGTGCCGAACTGCAGCTGCACTGTGCGGGTGCCGTAGGTCTGTATCAGGCTGCCGTTTGCAGCCCTCAGGATGGGTCCTGGCTTCCTGTTGCGGGTGTTGTACCCCGTCGGGGGCAAGACGCTGATTTCCGCTCCGGTGTCAACCAAGAAGCAGTGTCCCAACTGTTTGTCCCAGACGTACAAGAGGCTGTCCTGGTGGCCAGCCGCCATAGTCATTAGCGGCAGCTGGCCCTTGCAGGGCAGGCGACAACGGCGGGCTTTTGTACCCCACCGCTGGTGTAGAAACACCACAGTTCACTGGCCTCCTCACTCCTGCCTCTGTGTTGTGTGCGCCCCCCTGCCGGGCCTGGTCTGGTCCGCTGTTGGGCACGTGGCCTGGTAATCTGACTGACGGACGCCACGCTCTCCCTCTTTGCTTTCCACAGCACATCTGCCCGGGCCGCCACCTTCCGGAGGTCGCTGAAATCTGTGTCGGCCAGCAGCTGATGTATGTCCTCGGGCAGTTGCTCCAGGAATGCTTGCTCGAACATGAGGCAGGGCTTGTGTCCGTCAGCCAGGGACAGCATCTCATTCATCAAAGCTGACGGCAGTCTGTCTCACAAATCGTCCAGGTGAAGCAGGCGGGCACCTCGCTCACGCCGTGAGAGGCCAAAGGTCCCAATGAGCAGCGCTTTGAATGCTTCATATTTGCCTTCTTCCGGGGGCGACTGTATGAAATCCGCAACCTGGGTGGCCGTCTCCTGGTCAAGGGCCTCATCACATGATAGTAACGCGTGGAATCAGAAGATATGTGCCGAATCTGGAACTGGGCTTCTGCTTGGCTAAACCACATACGTGGTCGCAGCTTCCAGAAAGTCGGCAGTTTTAGCGAAACTGTGGGAACAGATGAAGAGTCAGTCATCTTTGGTCCAAATCCCGTTTGGACCGTCTGGGTCACCAATGTAGCGATGTACTACGTACAGAGCTAGAGAGAACACGTAGTCGGTAAGTCATTTCGAGACTGGTTTATTCAAACTTAGCGGCGCTGGCATTTAATCCCTAGCGCCTGCCCTCTTGGGGCAGAAATGACGTCAGAGGTGCATTACCAAAGTCTCCCCCCGTGTGCTGGCTATTTGTGAGCCGACTCACCTGCGCAGAAAGTGGGTCGCCACACAGTATCCATTATTAAGGAGCTCCATCACCCAGGACCTTTCCTTTTTTCAATGCTACTATTAAGGAGGAAGTACAGGAGCCTGAAGTCACACACTAAACATTTCAGAAACAGCTACTCCCCTCTACCATCAGATTTCTGAATGGAAAACAAACCTATGAATACTACGTCAGTATTATTTCCCTCTCTTTTTGCACTGTTTATTTAATTTAATTGTTTATATATACTTATTGTAATTTATAGTATTTTTATTATTATGCATTGCAATGTGCTGCAATTTAACAACATATGCCGGTGATGTTAAACCCAATTCTGATTCTGATCATTAGTACTGTCGGGTGCAATAATGCATGAAAACTCACACTGCAATATGCGCTAAACTCTTAAAACTACACTTACACATGTACACTACAAGCAGAGGAAAAGCCTTTGTGCACACAAATGAGTAATCCTTTTTCTGTTATGCAACGTGCCTTGGTAATTCTGGTCAATAAAGTTTCAGCTCACAAAACTGGCACAGGCCTCTCAGCTTATCCCATCCAGCAACACAATAGCACTCTATCAGGCCTTTATAGGCTCCAGGCACCTTACAACTTACAACATCCTTTATTTTGCCAATAATATATAATTTGAAATGATATGTTCATCACACATTAATCTCTTGGATGTGGTAAAAAGCTGTTATCTCATTATAAGAACCATTAGTGGTAACATTGAAAAACAGTTCAATTGCCTCTGAGAATTCTTCTGAAAACTGGTTAAGCATTTTATTACAATTGCTGCATTCAGATTTTAGCAGTCTTTTAAACAATTTATTTTAAAATTAACCACATTGACATATCTCATTGAACTTACTATGAGCATTACTGGATGTACCAAAAATAGTATATTTACAACTGAGTGCAAAATTTATCCCATTTATCTTTTTAGCAAAAATCAGATAACAAGGAACAGCAAGAGTTGGCTGACTGCACTCTGTCCATATTAGAATCTTGTATCTACTTAGAGGCCTGTTGGAATTCACTAAGTAAAATTAATCCAATGAATATACAGCAAACATCTCTGGTGGTGAGCTTTCTTCCCATCTGAATTGACACCTTTGTATCCCCAATGATCAATTTCACAGGTATACTGGTTATATCCTGTCTTTCTACTATCAGCCTCAATCTCTGCACTCTCTCAGCATTGTCAGAATGCTTGTCTAATATCTGATAGTTCAGAAATTTTTTGCTGTTGAACAGCTGGAAGGGCAAAGTTATTACCTTCAGCTCTTATTATAAGCTGGTACGCTTGTCATTAGTTCTACCCCCTCCCTGGTCATTCTTTAGGCTGAAGAAGCCCACTTTAGATCATACCTGATCCAAGGCTAAGCTTCCATACACATAATTTCTCTGGCATGAACCTTGCCTAACTGTATCTCCTGTCTAATGCTTGCTGGCCCTGTCCCAGCCCATCTACTGCGGAAAACATTGGGCATCCCTTTCTCGCCACCAGGTTCAACAATTACTTTGTTCTCCTGGCCAGCCAGCATCCCCTAGGTTCCATGAATTACAGCTCATCCAAAAATTCTGCAACCAATATTCTTGGACAAAATCATGCTTATTTATAATTCTTATCCTTGCTGATTGTATGCTGCCCAATCATCAGTAAACTGCAAATTAGAATTCTAAACCTGGTTCTAAAAGAATTATATGCTTCATCTTTGAATCCTTCCCAAGCCAACATCTCCAAAAATCTCCAGCTCTCTGACTCCCTTATTGTTCATCTTCCCTCACGTCACCTACCATTGGAGTCCATGCCTTTAATTTCATGACCTCATATTATTTCCCTATACACTATTAACTCTGCATCGACCTCTTCTGGCATATCATGCTCCTTAAACTCATATTTTTAAAGCTTCTCCTAATATTTCTTTCTTTACCTGGTTAAAAACTTCGATTGCTGATCGCTCCTCTGAATTAGCATTCTTTCTTAGTGGAAGATTGTAACCTGAAGAAAGGAGAAAAAAGGAAGTTAAAAAGTAATAAAGATTGATTGAGGAGTGCAGGACTTTTATGCCACATACATTGATTGAAGGGGATACTATCAGGGATGATGGCAGAACAGCAATAGCTGAAGTTTCTGGAGTGAATTTAAAGGTGCAGGATAAAGACATACCAAAGATGAAGAAGAATTCTAAAAGGAGAATGAGGCTAACACAAAAAGCCAAAGATGGTATAAAAGAAAGGGCATATAATGTAGCAAGAATGAATGGGAAGTTAGAGGATTTGGAAGAATCGAAAGGAGGTGAGAGATGATACCAGACCACTGGAAAATGATGCTGGAGTGGTAATAATAAAGAACAAAGAAGTGGCAGGCAAACCTAATAAGTATTTTGCATTAGTCCTCACAGTGGAACACATAGCACTACGCCAAAAATTTGAATGTCAGGGGGCAGAAGTGAGTCTAGTTGCTATAACCAAGGAAAGAACTGCTTGGGAAGCTGAAAGGTCTGAAGGTAGATCAGCTACCTGGACCAGATGGACTGCACCCTAAAGTTCTAAAAGAGGTAGCTGAAGAGACTGTAGAGACATTGGTAATGTCCAAGTTTACTAGATTCTGAAAAGGCTTCAGAGGCTGGAAAATTGCAGATGTCACTCCACTCTTAAAGAAGAGAGGGAGGCAGAAAAAAGGATACTATAGGCCAGTTAGCCTGACTTCAGTGGTTGGGAAGATGTTGGAGCCCACTATTAAGGATGAGTTTTGAAGTACTTGGAGGCACTTTATGACACAGACCAAAGTCAGCATGGTTTCCTTCAGAGGAAATCTTGCCTGACAAATCTATTGGAATTCTCTGAGGAAATAGCAAGTAGGATAGACAAAGGAGAGTCAGTGGATATTGTTTACTTGGACAATGCCCTTTCACAAGTTGCTGCACATAGGCTGCTTTATAAGGTAAGAGCCCATGGTATTACAGGAAAGATACTAGCATGGATAAAAGATTGGTTGACTGGCAGGAGACAAAGAATGGAAATAAAGGGAGTCTATTCTGATTGACTGCCAGTGACTGGTGGTGTTGCACAAGGGTTAGAATTGGGATCATTTCCTTTCATGTTATATGTCAACAATTTGGATGATGGAATTGAAGGTTTTGTGGCCAAGTTTGCAGACAACAAAAAGTTAGGTGGAGGAACATGACGTGCTGATGAAGCAAGGACTTGGAATGATTGGGAGAAAGGGCAAAGAGGTGATAACTGGAATATAGTGGAGGGAATTTTATGAGCAATGCACTTCTGTAGAAGGAATTAAGGCATCAATTATTTTCTAACCAGGGAGAAAATTCGGAAATTAGAGTTGTGATGGGATTGGGAGTCCTTATGCAGGATTTCCTGAAGATTAATTTACAGGTTGAGTTGGTGGTAGCAAGACAAATGCAATGCTAGCTTTCTTTTTGAGAAGATTAGATTATAAGAACAAGGATGTATAGGCTCTATAAAAAATTGGTCAGTCCACACTTAGAGTTTTGTTTGCAGTTTTGAGTCCTTTATCTAAGAAAATATGTGCTGGCATTGGAGAGGGTCCAAAGGAGGTTGACAGGAATGATTCGGGAATGAAATGGGTAACGTATGAGGAGTGTTTTTTGGCTCTGCACTTGTACTCGCTGGAGTTTAGAAGAATGATGGGGCAATCTCATTGAAACATATCAAATATTGTAAATCGTATGTTGAGTAGATATGGAGAGGGTATTTCCTATAGTGGGGGAGCCTAAGCATCAGAATAGAGGAACACCCATTTTAAACAGAGATGAGGAGAAATTTCTTTAGCCAAAGGGTGGTGAATCTGTGGGATTCATTACCATATTTGGCTGCGGAGGCCAAGTCTATTTAAAGCGGAGTTTGATGGATTCTTGATTAGTCAGGGCATCAAAAGTTACGGAGAAATAGCAGGAGAATGTGGTCAAGAGAGATCATATCAAATCAAGTCAAGTTAAGCTGCCAGATGAAGTAGTAAATGCGGGCTCACTTTTAACATTTAAGAAAAACTTGGGACAGGTACATGGATGAATAGGTGTATGGAGGGATATGGTCCAGGTGCAGGTCAGGCTGAAAAATGGTTCGGCACAGCCAAGAAGGCCAAAGGTCTGTTTCTGTGCTGTAATGTTCTATGGTTCTATGGTTCTAACTGTTATTTAACTATACACATGTATACCATTAAATGAGACAATGTTTCTCCGAACCAGGGTGTAAAGCACAGTAGTACACATAATGCACATATAACATACAATGATTTAGGAAAGTAAGGATAAAATCTTCAGAAGAATTACTCATAAACAAAGTAAAGTACATAAATGAAATACTGTAAGGTACAGAGCAGATTAACTGGTGAAACTTTGAGTGAGATGCAGCAGAGAGTTCAGAAGCCTAATAGCTAATACATCAGTTATAATGGAATGGCGGAGCAATTTTGATTGGCTGAATGGCCTTATTCTGCTCCTATGTCTGATAGCCTTATATGATTTCCAATGATGCACAGTGAGTCTACACAGTTGCTTTGCTTCATTAACTAAATAGGTTACTGACTATTTATCAGAAAATTTCCCTGTATATACCTATAGACTGCTTGTAAAGGTGCTATCACCAAGTCATACAGACCAAGAACATCACTCAAGTTCGATTGCACGATGAAGTTCGCCTCAAGTTCAAGTTCAAATATAATTGCTTTTCAACCATGCACATGAATACAGCCAAAGCAAGCCAATAGCCTCCCAGATGAGGTCATTGTGGTGCTCAGACCCAGTAACTGAGTTCAAAGTTCACTTCAGCTGAGATAACTGGGAATGTGATGGCTTTGCAATTGCCCAATTACCTTTAAAGAGCCTCAGACACATTTGATTTGTGTTTCTATCCTGTAATCTCAGCATATCTTTCTATTGGACTCAAAAAATATCAAGTGAGTTATTAAACATGATGTAATGTAAACAGGTGGTGGAATATTATGAATAATGTTTAACTCACCCATAAGATTCTTGATTTATAGTTTTCTAAAATGCGCTGTTGATGAAGAATGATAGGATATGAATGAAATGTTATACCAATAAAGCTTGGCTTTGCACTGCACTGGAAAGTAATTTTGAGGGTCAGAAGAAGATTTTTTTTATTATGATACACCATGGACTAGGCCCTTTTGGTCCTTCAAGCCCTGACACCCAGCAACCTCTGATTTAACCTAAAGATGGGACAATTTACAATGACCAATTAACCTTTTCATCAGTACATCTTCGCACTGTGGGAGGAAAGTGGAGGACCCAGAGAAAACCCAGGGAGGATGTACAGTCTCCTTACAGATGGCATTGGAATTGAACTCCAGATGCTGACGCTGCAGGCTGTAATTGCTTCGAGCTAACCGCTCTGCTCCTGTGGTACCCAAGATGAGGTTGTGGATCAACAGGGAGGGAAAATGAACAAATGACAGAGGGAGATCTATGGGCAAGTACGTGAGATTTGCTGGACAATGATTATCTTGTCAATTAAATCTGGTCCTGAAGAAGACTAGAAACTATTTATTCACTTCCGTAGATGCTCTCTGACCTGCTGATATCATCCAGCATTTTGTTTGTGTTGCCCTTGAGCCAAAAACCTAGAGCACAAAAGCAATGCAAATTACTGGTCTAGAAATTGTATCATGTAGCTTCGCGTTATTTTGTGTAAAAAGAAAGAATTTCTATTAAAGCAATATCACTCGCAAAGGAAGTGTGGATATAGTGAGTCACCTGAAATTGTGACATTTATTTAGATCAGTCAGGCTCACAATAACCTTAATAGCTTCCAACGGCAGACAGATCTGTTGCCTGGAGGACATACCTATGATTTCTGGTGCGTGTACACACATATATAGTTTAAGTACCAAGGGGTTACAGTGTTTGTGAAGCTGGCTTCATCTTTAGGTAAACAGCGCAGGGCAAGTGGCGATGAGGGCTGTGTGACGGTCTCAGGATGGACCTCTTTAGTAAAGCATACAGCCATCACAATGACTTTTCCTCGGACTCCTGAACATCACCCGTCTTCCCCTCTCTTCAATTCCCCACATCCAGTTTTGCTTAACCACAAAGTCCTCACAAGTCTCCTCTCACTCCATCCGCTTAATCTCCTGCAAAAAGCACCCTGTTCATTTTTCTTTCACGTACTTTTTCAGCTTCCCCACAAGAGAATCTACGATATCTGCCTCAGCTCCTCTACGGGGTAACAAGTTCCACATTCTCACTGTTCTCCAGACAATGGTGTTTCTCCAGCATTCCATGTCATGATGATTTAACTGGCAGTTTTATTCTCCCACAAGTGGAAACATTTACAGCCCATTGCCCTGATGCATCCATTCCAGATATTAAAGGCCTCCATCAGATTACACTTTGAAAAGATTGTTCATAACTAAAACCACACAGAACTTGTATCATCACAGTAAATCTATTTAGAACTGTTTTCAGTGCTTATGTGTTGCTTTTGTTTAATACAGAGAACTAGCCATGGTATTCTAAGTGAGTTTAACCAAGATTCAATGCATATTCTTTAATGGAAATAGATCCCAGACCTAGAAAGAACAAGGTCTTTGCACATAATGAATGCAGAGATGATCAGGTTTAAAGAGTACTGACAAGGTTATTATACCTTCGGGGAAAGTGTGGTAATAATTCTCTGTATATCACAAGAACGTAAGAAATAGGTGCAGGACTAAGCCAATTGACCCTTCAAGCCTGATCCACTGCTGAACAAAGCCTGGCTTGTTTCATTCCTTTCTCGAATTTGGAGCGAAAAAAATAATAAACTGTTGGGTCGAGCAGCATTATCAAGGCAAAGGCATGGTCAGTGTTTTGGGCCAAGACCGTGCATCAAGGGTTCAAAGGTTTGAAGGTTCAGAGGTTAATTTATTATCAAAATACACAACTCTGAAATTCTTCTTCTCCAGATAGCCTCTAAACAAGAAAGAAACGAATGGCAGCACAATCATCAACCTCCAGATCCTTCCTCCCCGCACAAAAAAAACAAACAAGATGGAACATGTACATCGACTCCCAAATCCCCCTCCCACGCACACAAAAAAAAAACGAGAAAGATCAGGCAAAAGACACAGAACATAAAAAATAATAAAACTGAAAAAAACTCTATATTCCAAGTCTATTTCCGAAAATGCAGAAAACCAGGGTAACATTCGCCATGCACAGCAGCAGGCATTTTCTTCTCTGGCAGCAAGTGACCAAAAGACAGTCTCCCCTCTCTCCCAGAGTTAAAAAGTCAGGCAGCCAGCATTCACCTTGATATTTCAGTCTCCCTCGTTGCTTTAATCAGCCAACAATGGAAGCTGTAATCAGCGAAATTGAGTTGAGCATCAACTCTCACCCCTTCCTGCAGCCTTCTTGCTTTGAGGTTCCTGCACACTGCCTCTGCCTCCCAGAATTCCCTAAGAGACTGCAGAGCGTTGAAACAACCAAATGATCTCCAAACTTCAAATCACAGGCCTCAACAGTTCAAGAATCACATCCAAGACAAAAAAAAATGTAAACGACATAAAAGAAGTGAAATATATGGCTTTATGTTCCACCCAGAAGGCGTTGACCAATGGAGCATTGTATGCAGGCGCCATCTTGGACCAGCGTCAGGTCCAAGAGTGAAGAAGTAACATAGCCAGCATATAAAATTGCGAGAGAAGCATGAGATAGTGACTAATAGCTAGTAGTCAAGTGGGAGAGAGGGGGAGGGAGGGAGTGGGAGGAGAATCCTGAGACAGGGGATGGCCATTGTAGGCTGAGTGCAGGCACTCTGCCTTTGCTGGTATTTCATTTCAACCCTCCCTCCTAGTCCCTAAACTGACTTCTCTGTCCTTGGCCTTCTCTACTGCCAAGGCAACATTAGATGCAGACAAGAATAACAGCACATCCTGTCCGCCTGGAATGACTAAAGTCCTGTTACAAGTGGCCCACAATCCCATGCCCATTTCCCACTCCCACCAGTCCACCCAGAGGTCTTACTCTTTTCGTTCCCCTTCTAATCCCTCCCGCAGCCCACCATTACTTAGACTTATCATCCTCCACCACCTGGTTTTATCTGTCCATCAACTCTCATTTATCTGGTTCCACCTATCACCTGCTGGCTTCTTGCCTTACCATTCCCACTCCTTGTTCCACCTACCTTTCTTTTCTTTCTTACGTTTCCATAAACCATCTGCAGCCTCTGCCTTACACACCCCCTCACCTTTTTATAAGGACTATCTCCTCTCCACACTGTCATTCCTGATGCAGAGTCTCAACCATCCCTTTGTTTCCACTGATGCTGCCTCACCCTCTGAGTTCCTCCAGCAGGTTATCTTTTAATCCAGTATCTGCAGTTGATTTCCTCTGCCTTGCTTTGTCTGGACTCAGTTAAGTACAGTCAATGCAAAAAAGGTTATCATGATATTTGCAGAATCTCATGTTATCGTGAGATCCTGCAGATGCTGGAAATCCAGAGTAGCCCACACAAAATGCTAGAGGAACTCAGCAGCTCCGACAGCATCTATGGAGAGGAATAAAGAGTCGATGTTTTGGGCCTAGGCCGTACTCCAGCACGCAATAACGTCCATATAAATGGTCTCGGCCTGAAATGTCTACTGTTCATTCCTTTCTATTGATGCTGCCTGACCAGCTAAGTTCCTCCAGCATTTTGTGTGTTACTAATGATATTTAGTGTTGGAATTCACTTGGAGCAACAAAACAGGATAATGCTGGCAGCCGATTTCTCTTCCAAACGTTTGGACTGGAGGATCGATGAAACACATGGCTGGCTGGTAGTCATCCTGGCATTCCTTCTTTCATGGGGTACCATGTAAACATGACATATTGTGGCTGGAATTAGTTAGATATTCCCATCAGATTATAATGATGCCAAAGGCAAATTGCTGTAATGTCATTCTGGAAACAAAAAGCCCCACCAATAATAACATTGACTGAGGTGCTTTTTAGGATATGATTAAAACCTGTTGCTGGCCAGCAGGACTTGCTCAACGTCACTCCAGATCTCTCTTCCAAGTGTATGAAGTTGGAAAATCACACAGCGGTATACACTTGAATGCCATTCCACACTCCCTTTCCATAGATTAGCATGGATCAAGCAAGAATTATATTTAACATGCTGGATCCAATACTAATGAAAGACAGAAAATATGCCAACTGTTAAAAAAAGGCTTTGCATACAAAAAGTAATTTGCACACAGTTGTAAAATTTGTCTGAGCTTCCATTCTTGGAGGGTTCCACTGTGTGCACTAAGCATTTGGTCCCAATTGTCACCTGTGAGCTGAAGCATGGTACGACTTGACACGCATGTGTTAATGAATCTCTGGCCATTCGAAGTGGCCACTTCCATTGGACACGACTTGACACGCATGTTAATGAATCTCCTCGCCATTCGAAGTGGCCACTTCCATTGGACACCCTGGGTCTGATAGAGTGGTGCGCCAGCTGCTAGGGTACCAGCTGACCAACTGCTGTTCTACCAGCATTAAGAAGGTAAAAAGCTGCTCCAAAAAATACAAGTGCAACTTGTAAATAAATAAATGAAGACAAGATGGTTTCCATCTCTGAATCTTCTACCCCACTTCTGGCTTTACTCATGCTTGCTTCAAATGTGCAGATTTTAAAATAACAAAGATTGGTTGTATTTTGTGTTAAATTTATGTCTATTTATTATTGACAAATTTAACTACCAAAGAATTTTGAACTACAAACACAAGAAAATCTGCAGATTCTGGAAATTCAGCAGCTTGATGAAGGGTCTCGGCCCGAAACGTTAACTATTTACTTTTTTCCATAGATGTTGCCTGGTCTGCTGTGTTCCTCCAGCATTTTGTCTGTGGTGCAGAGGATTTTGCAGTCTGGTAAGAAATTTCTGTGGTTGGGTTTCTGTTGCTGATTTGGAAATTGATTCAAAGGAAGCTTCCAAAAGAGATCAAGCAAAAATTAACAATTTAAAAGAGACAATAGGAACTCATTTCTTTCAAAGTTTTAAAAACTAGAAATCTATGCCTCTATTGTGAAACTAATTCTTGACCCAATTTTGTTCCTCTAGTTTATTTCTTATCTAAGTTTTTTTGCATCAAATCTTTCTATTCTATTCTCTCATTGCTAATTTAACAAATTTCGTGACAAGTGCCAGTGATTATAAACCTGATTCAGATTCTGAATTGGTGAGTCATACTTTGAAGAAAGGCTGGATGCCAGGTTTGTATCTGCTGGAGTTTAGAAGAATGAGAGGTCTATATAAAGTTCAGCATAAGGTCTATATCAGTCTTGATAGATTGGAGGTACAGTTCTTGTAATAATCCTGTGGATCTTTTTTGCACCTTTTCCAGCTTAATGACATATTTTCTGTAGCTAGGTGATGAAAACAACACACGATAATCCAAGTGTGCTCTCACCAACATCTTGCCCTGTTGGAACCTGACAGCTAAATTCCTGTACTGTGTGCCCTGACTGACAAGGTCAAGTGTGCCAAACATTCGTTAGCAGCAGTAGTACAATGCTATACATGATAATATAGAAAGAAAAACAATAAGTAAAACAATTGCAGTAAGTACATGTATGTAAAATGAATAGATTAAAAGTAGTGCAAAAACATAAATAATATTTATTAAAAAAAGGTGAGCTGGTGCTCATGGAGTCAATGTCCATTTAGGAATCGGATGGCAGAAGGTAAGAAGCTGTTCCTGAATCGCTGAGTGTGCACCTTCAGGCTTCTTTACCTTATTTCTAATGGTAACAATGAGAAGCGGACATGCCCTGGGGGATGGGGTTCCTTAATAGTGGACATCTCCTTTGTGAGGCAATTCTCCTAGAAGATGTACTACAGAGACTAGTACCCAAGATGGAGCTGACTAATTTTACGACTTTCTGTAGCTCAGCCCGAAACGTCAACAGATGTTTCTCCCTATAGATGCTGCCTGGCCTGCTGTGTTCCGCCAGTATTCTGTGTGTGTACCTTCTTCACCATCCTGTCAACCATCTCACCATCTTCAGGTAATTATGTACCTTTATCCCTTGGACTCTCTATTCTACAACACTCTCCAGAGCCACGCCCTGGTTTAATTTCCAAAATGCAACACTTGACTCTGGTTTGAGTTAAATTCTGGCTATCATTCTTTGGACCACTTTCTCAGTTGATCTAGATCTTGTTGTAACCTTAAATAAAGTTTTTTCACTGTCTAATATTGTTGATGTTGTTGAGTGCTGTTGACTCATGGTGACCTGTGGATTGTGTAGCTGTTCATATGGTTTTCATGGTAAGAAAAAGAAGTAGATTGCCAGGCCTTTCTTCTGCAGAGGTACTGCTGCTGCCCAGGTTGGGAACCAGCTTGAATTCAAAACCATCCACCTTGAGGTCCAGTGCTGATACCACTACAGCACCAGCCAGCCCCATTATCCAATACACAAGAAAGTTTTGTGATATCTGAAAACTTACTAACCATGCCAACTGCATTCTCAAACAAGTTGTTAAGTAGATGACAAATAGATGTGCTCCCAGCACTAATCTCTGTGGCACACCACCAGTGACAGATCTCCCATCTGAAAAACAAATCTTCACTACAACCCCTCTGTTTCCTACCACCAAGCCAATGTTTGTTTTGACATCAACATTTTTTCAGTAAATGTGGATTACGAAGTCGAAAATTGGATTGAAATTCTTTTTGAGCTTGTCTTTTCTGAGATGTGCAATGGTAATATTTTAGTTTGCTCGATGTCAGTGACACAGGTGCAACAGTAACCATTTGTCTTCCCACAAACTCACATTTATACACGCTCGTGGGCTTTTTATTTATGATCTGTTTCGATTTATGGGGTAGGAGTGATTCATTGTAGGTGCATCTCCTTGACTGCTTATTAACTAAATCAACAAAGCAGTAATCTGAAGCAGAGTGCTGGAGGTTTCAAAGAGCCAATTGGAGGAGCCTTAAGATAAAATTACAATAAAACTTGAATAAGCCAACATACTTGGCACCTTGGCAGGTTTTCTGGACTTTTGGATGTTCTATTTATAGTCCAAAAGACTTCTAATTAGTTTTTGGATGTTATGTAGTAATATAAAAAATTCTCCTAGTAAGTTTCACTTCAAGACGATTAGCATATAAAAAGCAAGGATGTAACAATAAGGCTTTTTAAAGTACTGGTGAAGCCTAATTTGGATATTATGAGTAGTTTTGGAACCCTTATCAAAGAAAGGATATGTTTATATTGGAGAGGGTTCAAAGAAGGTTCACAAAAATTATTCATGGATTGAAAAGTTTATCATGTGAGGAGTGCTTGATGGCTCTGGGCCTGTACTGACCGGAATTCAGAAGAATGAAGGGGGAATCTAATTGAATGTTGAAAGGCCTCAATTGAATAGATTTGGAAAGGCTGTTTCCTATGGCGGGGGAGTCTAAGACCAGATGATACGACCTCAGATTTAGGGGTGTTGTGTATTTAATATTTCAATTATTTTTGAGTAATATATATATATATATAAATTAAGCATTTTTGTTTGTTTAAATAAAAATTGCAGATTATATGTAAAAATTGCATATGTCATCACACTACCATGTGATACACGTGCACCTCACTTAAAGTAAACTTAATCTATGCCCTTATCCTTGGACTCCTTATCCTTTGAATTAGTTTAGTGTTTTGAAGTTAAAAAATAAGATTGGCGACGAGGTATTTTTAAAATGAACCTGAGACCGTTATCGACTTGTTAAAGCTGATCAAGACGTTCAAACTAAAAAAAATGCTGTTGAATTTAAAAGAAACAGCCCAGCACATGGAGAATTGGTCTTCAGAAGGGAAGACACAATTGAGTTTTTTTAAAAGACGGTAAATGAAATAGTTCAGTGAGTATAAAGTGATAATAATCATTAATAAAAAGCAGGAATGGATGGGTACATTGGGAAGAAAGTTTGATTACACAATGGGTAATTGGCTCATGTGTACTGGAACAGTATTTTGAAGCAAATGAAATAACTAATGAAAAGCGAGTACCAATTTTGCTAAATTCATTAGGTTTAAAGGCTTACGGCTTGCTTCAAGATTTGACTGCTCCAATCAAACCATCAGAAATGAGCTTTGCTGCTATATTCAAAATGATGCAGGAACACTTAGAACTAAAGCCATTTTTGATTGCAGAATTCTTTAGGTTTCGTAAGCAGAATCAAAAAGAAAGGGAGTCCATTTCAGCGTACATTGCAAAAATGATAAGATTACCTGAGCATTGTCAGTTCAGCAATGGACTTAGTGATTCCCTGGGAGATCCTTTAGTCTATGGGATCTTATAAGAAAACATTCCAAAACAACTCCTACTGGACGCAGAACTCACATTTCGAAGAGCAGTGGAAATCACTGTTTTAATGGAAACCTCAGACGGAGACACAACTGAGTTGTAGTTGGGAATGAAAATGAGCATGAACAAAATTGCAGAATCTAAACAGAAATCGGTCTGGCCAAATAAGCTGTCTTACTAGTGTGGCAGGGGCTCACATATACCAAACAAATGCAGATTTAACAGTGAAACTTCCAGAAAATGCAACAAAGTAGGACATATACAAAGAGCATGTCAGGCAGACAAAAATAATGGACAGCACAGATAAGAGAAAAAGATCAAGTTGCAGTTTCAAAGAGAACACTAATCTGCATGCTGTTGATTAAAAATCTGATAATGATGACAGTGACACAGGATTGTGTAGCCTTGAGATTTACAATGTGAACATTAACAATAGACAAGTGATATGGCTTATGCCAGAAGCGAACATCAAATTAATTAAAATGGAATTGGACACTGGCTCAACTGTTTCAGGCATTCCACAAAATGAATTTGAACTGCATTTTAAAGATACTGTACCAAACTGAAGCCTGCAGGTATCCAACTAAGAACTTATGCTGGAGAAAATTTAATTCCTGTGGGAAAGACATTTGTAACAGTGAAATACAACAACCAACAAGCCACATTGAGCTTATATGTGGTAAAAACAGGAAGGCCAGCATTGTGGGGGGATGACTGGCAATTTTTGCATGCCACATTTCCTTAAACGAAGCCAACTGAAAGTGAATTAAGAAATGTACCAAATGATGCCTCAACTGTCAAATACCATGAATTGTTGCCTAACAGAGGACAAACAGGCATTGGTGCCAACCTCTGTGCTTCAGGTTGGACCAAGGAAGGACCATGCTGCTCAGAGAAATCATGAAAGTGTTGAAAGCAGTGATCTGACTACAACAGTTTTTGTTGGCAACGTATCTGAGAAAGCTTCTGATATGTAAATCATGCAGTTACTTGTGAAATGTGGCATGGTTTTAAGCTGGAAGAGAGCTCAAGGAGCTGCAGGAAAGTTGCAAGCTTTCAGCTTTTATGATTATGAAGAACCAGAATCTTCTCCATGTGTATTGTATGAACTTCAAGTGGGAGACAAAAAGCAGCTTGTTAAAGGAAATGCAAAGACCAAAGCCCAGCTGGATGGATGGCAGGCGAAAAAGAAAGGGGTCAATGGAGGTACAAAAACCAAGGATTGATCAGATAATGTTGTGGACGTGGAAACAAAGAGGAGAGGTCAGACTGTAAAGGAAGCAATAGAAACATTGACAATAGAATACTCCAGTGAGCTACATGGATTTTTCCAAGATCAAGATGCACAAACTAAAAAAAGAAAAGGAAGGGAGAGATGGAGAGAAGAAACATGAGAAAGAAAAAGAACAGGATTGAAGTAGATCCAGAAACAGAAAAGGAGATGAAAGGAGTGCAGAGCTGAGAGAACCACTTCCTGCCGTCTCAGAGTCAACTCGTACAACCACCACAGAGGCCGCAGAACC
The DNA here is from genome assembly GCF_030144855.1 of Hypanus sabinus. Taxonomy (NCBI): domain Eukaryota; kingdom Metazoa; phylum Chordata; class Chondrichthyes; order Myliobatiformes; family Dasyatidae; genus Hypanus; species Hypanus sabinus. The sequence goes on from NC_082715.1 coordinate 33,244,746, forward strand.
TGAGATTATTTCACAGCCACAAATCTCACCCGCCGAGCAGAGTGATCTCACTTGTCAGGAAAGACGTTATCCCACAAAAGTAAGAAAGTCTCTACAGCAATGAAATGTTTTGGCCTGAATGGGATAATTTATAACTTACCATGCTGTGGATGTCTGTATAGTAGTTGTATTATATAGTATACTGCATATATAGTTCAGGTGGAGTTTATAGCCAACAGGAGCTGTGTTGTGTATTTAATATTTCCATAATATTTGAGTAATCTTGTATATATATTTAATTAAGCATTCTTGTTTGTTTAAATAAGAAACTACAGACTATATGTAAAAATACCTTAATCGCATATGTCGTCAAGCTAGTACATGATACACACATGCCTCATTTAAAGTAAACTCAAATTGCACCTGTATTTTCAGACTCCTGTGTGTGTTCTTTGAATTAGTTTAGTGTTTTGAAGTTACAAAACATAACAAGAGGAACATCCATTTAGAATGGAGCTGAGGAGGAATTTCTTTAGCCAGGGAGTGGTGACTCTGTGGAATTCATTGCCACAGGCCACTGTGGAGGCCAAGTCATTGGGTTTATTTAAGGCTGTGGTTGATAGATTCTTTATTAGTCAGGGCATGGAGGAACATGGGGAGAGAGTGGGAGTTTGGGGCTGAGAGGGAAATGGATCAGCCACAAAGAAATGGCAGAGCAGACTCATTGGGCCAAATGGCCTAATTCTGCTCCTATATCTTGTGGTCTTATGGTCTTTCAAAGGTGTGCCAGAGTTATGGCCCCAGGGATGAGGTCATAATAGTTCTTGAGAGAGTGCGGGGACTGGGACCTCAGTGAATTTTGATCTGTATTCCGGTGAGACCTTATGGGAGCACGGGGATGCTCAGGTTATTTTGCTGAATGGCCCTATGTCCTATCCTTTCTATTTAACTATCTAAATTCCCTTTATACCTCTGATTTCTGAATTCTCTCCCCATTTAGAAAATAGTTTATGCCTTTATTATTTCTACCAAAGTGCATGACTGTACACTTCCCTACATTATATTCCATCTGCCACTTTTTTTGCCTAATCTGTCTAAGTCTTCCTGTAGCTGGATATCTTCCTTGCTTCCTCAGCACTATCTACACCTCCAGCTATTTCATATCATCTGCAAACCAGGTCACAAAATCACCAATTCTGTCATACAAATCATTGACATACAATGTGAAAAGAAGCTCTCCTAGCACGGTCCTGCGAAACAACGCTAGTCACCAGCAGCCAATCAGAAAAGTGCAGCTTTGTTCCCACTCTTCGCCTCCTGCCAGTCAGTCAATCTTCTATCTATGCTGGCATCTTTCCCTTAATACCATGCTCTTGATTTCATGTTTTGATTTAATTTTTAACCAACAGAGCCTCCCCACCTGCTCTGCCTACCTGCTTGTCTTTTTGATACAATGTGTACCTTTGGATATTAAGCTGCCAACTATTATCTTCTTTCAGCCACGACTCTATGATGCTCACAATGTCATACCTGCCAATTTCTAACAGTGCTACAAGGTCATCGAAATTATTCAGAGTTCGGAGCATTCTAACTGGATCCATCAAGTATGGAGCCTTCAATGCGCATGATCTCAAGAGGGTGCAGAGGGTTGTAGATTCATTGTTACATGCATACCCCTCCCTGCCATTAAGGACATCTTCAGGAGGAGGTTCCTCAAAAAGACATCATCCATCATTCACATCATCCACATGTCCTCTTTGTGTTGCTACCATAGGGGAGGGGGTATAGGATCCTGATGATGTACACTCAATGTTTTAAGAGCAGCTTCTTCCTCTCCACCTTCTGATTTCTGAAAAGTGCATGAACCCATGAACACTACCTCATTATTCTTCTTTTGCACTTTTTTCATTCCTCTATCCACCTGTGTCACCACTTTCAATGGGCAATGGTCCTACACACCAATATCTCTCTGCACGTTAATATTTCTCTAGCTACGGTTGTTTATTTCATATTTCCTACCAGAATTTGACCTCCCAAAGTGCATTACCTCACAATTGTCTGGATTAAATTCCATTCACTGCTACTTTACCAGCATTCCAACTGATCTACATCCAGTTGTATCCTTAGACAAGTTTCTTCACTATCTGCGACTCCACCAATTTTGTTGTTGTCTGCAAACGTAATAATCGTACCCCTTATGTTGCATCTAATATCACAAACAACGAAGGTCCTGTCACCAGTCGCTGTTGTCACTTGTCACAGATTTCCAGTCATCCCTTAGCCACAACACTGTCTCCTAAAACCAAGCCAAAATTGCAAACCTTGCGCTTTAACCTTTTGGACCAGGTTACCATGCTGGACCTTCTGATATTTTTCCCCCAGGGCAGGAGATTCCGGGAAAAAGTTTAAAAGCCCATTGCTAGCAGTGATGTGCAGAGATTTATCATCCATGACTGGACAATTTCCACCAAACCTTGGAGGACTGAAAAATCCAGCTATATTCAAGATTCAATAAATATGAAAGAAATTGAAAATACAAGATTTAATTTAAGTTCAGATCAGATAGAAGTTTCATATTATAACCATATAACCATATAGCAACTACAGCATGGAAACAGGCCATCTGGGCCCTTCTAGTCTATGCCAAACACTTACTCTCACCTAGTCTCACCGTCCTGCACTCAGTCCATAACCCTCCATTCCTTTCCTGTCCATATATCTATCCAATTTTTTAAAAATGACAATATTGAATCTGCCTCTACCACTTCTACTGGAAGCTCGTTCCAGACAGCTACCACTTTCTGAATAAAGAAGTTCCCCCTCGTGTTACCCCTCAACGTTTGCCCCTTAACTCTCAACTAATGTCCTCGTGTTTGAATCTCCCGTACTCTCAATAGAAAAAGCCTACCACGTCAACTCTATCTATCCCCCTCATAATTTTAAATATGTCTATCAAGTCCCCCCTCAAGCTTCTATGCTCCAAAGAATAAAGACCTAACTTGTTCAACCTTTCTCTGTAACTCAGGTGCTGAAACCCAGGTAACATTTTAGTAAATCTCCTCTGTACTCTCTCTATTTTGTTGACATCTTTCCTATAATTTGGTGACCAGAACTGTACACAATACTCCAAATTTGGCCTCACCAATGCCTTGTACAATTTTAACATTATATCCCAACTCCTATACTCAATGCTCTAATTTATAAAAGTCAGCATACTAAAAGCTTTCTTCACCACCCTATCCACATGAGATTCCACCTTCAGGGAACTATGCACCATTATTCCCAGATCACTCTGTTCTACTGCATTCTTCAATGCCCTACCATTTACCATGTATGTCCTATTTTGATTAGTTTTACCAAAATGTAGCACCTCACACTTATCAGCATTAAACTCCATCTGCCATCTTTCACCCTACTTTTCTAACTGGCCTAAATCTCTCTGCAAGCTTTGAAAACCTACTTCATTATCCACAATACCACCTATCTTAGTATCATCTGCATACTTACTAATCCAATTTACCACCCCATCATCCAGATCATTAATGTATATGACAAACAACTTTGGACCCAGTACAGATCCCTGAGGCACACCACTAGTCACCGGCCTCCAACCTGACAAACAGTTATCCACCACTATTCTCTGGCATCTCCCATCCAGCCACTGTTGAATCCATTTTCCTACTTCAACATTAATACCTAACGATTGAACCTTCCTAACTAACCTTCAATGCGCAACCTTGTCAAAGGCCTTACTGAATTCCATATAGACAACTTCTACTGCTTTACCCTCATCAACTTTCCTAGTAACCTCTTCAAAAAATTCAATAAGATCTGTCAAACAGATCATAAGACCACAAGGCATAGGAGCAGAATTAGTCCATCAACTCTGCTCTACCTTGCTCAATCATGACCCTAAAATGAGTATCTGAATAACCATATAACCATATAACAATCACAGCACAGAAACAGGCCATCTCGGCCCTCCTAGTCCGTGCCGAACTCTTAATCTCACCTAGTCCCACCCACCCGCACTCAGCCCATAACCCTCCACTCTTCCTGTCCATATACCTATCCAATTTTACCTTAAATGACACAACTGAACTGAACTGAACTTCTACAGGAAGCTCATTCCACACAGCTATCACTCTCTGAGTAAAGAAATACCCCCTCGTGTTTCCCTTAAACTTCTGCCCCCTAACTCTCAAATCATGTCCTCTCGTTTGAATAGATACTTTGTAGGTGAGCATTCTCATTGCCACTGCGGCAAGTTAGTGTTGTTGCAATCCGTAAACTCAGTGGCTGTGGATTGTATAAAACATCACTGGTCATTGTTTACTGTTTTCTTGAAATAAAATAGATTTCTCCAAAATTAATGCTTGTTTTTAGATCTTTTTCTCCTCCTAGCACAAAAAAATTCTGTTCTATGTTTAAATTATAACATGCTACTGAATTTGAAAACTCTTTTCGGTCCTGCATTAGCAACTTTCTCTAAGTAGGTGCACAAGGCCTTAATAGAATCAGGTACCAAAGAGTGAGTGGAAGATACTCAGTATTGGTAGTGTTGCTGTTTTTAAGGCTCTGCTACCTGTGACTGGGTAGGTGTTTCTTGTTGCATGGTCCACAGCATTTGAATCATGTGACTGCTGAAATGTTAGAACTGCATTGCAACATCATCTGCTGCATGCTGCCTCAGGTAGATCCAAACAAGGTTGCAAAAACCTTTTGATTTTGAATTGACATCTGAATAAACAAAAGGCATGTGGGAAAATTATCCCTTGTCCTTTCAGTTGATATGAGAGATTGAATTTCTAAAGCATTTGCACCCAGTGACATATTTAATCAGGCTGTGAAACAAATGTCCTCTGTTATAGATCGAGAAACCTCGGATAGAAATACCACCAGGTTCAGAACCTTAACAAAATCTGGAATCACCACATAAGAGAAGATTAGCTGTTGGCTGGCTCAACAGTTTGAAAAAAAAAAGGAGTCTCTCTATTTTCCAGAATAAGATTTTTTTTGAAGCATTACAAGAAATGTCTTCTTGTGTTTGAGACGTTCCCAGGGGAATATAGTTTTAAAACACACCCTTCTTTGAGAAAAACTTGAATACAGGCCAATCTATCAGGGAATGTAGTCTCCAGTAACTGGAATCTGATAGCTAAGACTTTTTTCTCCTATTTTTTCTTCTCAATACCAAAAAATGCCAAAAATTTGTGTTGGTATTTTCATTTAGTTCATATTTTTTACAGATATCAGGAAGAGTGAATATAGACAGATATTATGACTCTAAGTGACTGCATTCATGTCCAATTGTGCTCTAACCCAAAATCCATGCACATTCTGCATATATCTAGATAATGTAAATGTGTAACAATCAAAAGCAGGAAACCTATACAGTTCTCCTTCTTTAAGCTAAGGACATGGTGACAAATTATTGTACTTTTGGCTAAAATATTTCAATAGAACTGGAGCCAAAATTTGTAAAATCAATTAAGAATGTGCCGTATAAAGGATACATACATTTAGTGACTTTTCGAGATGGAGTGAGGGATTCTTGCGTGTAGTGAATTCTGGATTCTAAGTGCAGCTGCATGCAGTAACTTTCAAGTGAAACTTGAAGAGACACGGTAAATTCTTCTTCACTGTCAAGACCTCCCAGTGTGGTTGCAGGAACTGCAGCTTGAACCAGTAGGAGTGGGGTAGACATAAATGGAAATGGATAACAAAGGACATTTTGGAGAAGTCAAGAACTTCATTCAAAGAAAACAAAAAAAAAGGCAAGTAAGACAAATGTGGTTAGCAAAGAAGCAAAGAAAAAAATGAATAGCAAAATTGATACAAAAATTTAATTTCTGAAGGGATGGGTCACCACATTTGTAAAACTGACCTTTTGAAAAGTTTTTAAAATTTATATTATCTATATGCCTATAAGGATTAATTTAGACTTTAATATTTTATGTCATATTTGGTGTGTGATTAATGGGCAAGATCTCCAAATTCATACCATTACAAAGGCTGTTCTAGTTCAAACCTGCATTTCTATAAGTACTCATGTAAGGACACCAGAAGTTGCTTTCTAATTATTTTATAATGGTTGTGAACACAATTAGATGTATTCCAACTCAAAATCCATGGCATTGATTTCATTGTGAGGAGATAACTTCACTCTTCATCTGACAGGAGACAAATGTCCAAACACTAAATAACCAGGTGAACTTTGAGATTCCACTTCTCATGAGGCCACTCCAATGAGTTCAGTTTCACCTTCAGCAGCTGAAGATTGCAACGTTGAGCCACCAGATTCATTCATCAATGGTCCAGTGGCTTGTTAGATTGGGTGGGGTACTGTTGAATGCCACACTCCAAAAGACTCAGCATTCAAATGGCAGAGTAAATGGAATTGCTGGAGAAAGCAGGTTTGTCTCCGCTTGGTGTAAAACCACTCCCAAATAAAAGAAAGAAATTACTTTGGTGATATCCAACATTTCCCTTGCTAAAATTGCTTTTATACTCCCATCTGAATATCCATAACAACACCCCAGCTTTCTTGGTTGTAAGTGTTTTCATTCATTAAATGTTATTGACAATATTTATCCCTCAGCCATTGATCATTTTCTCATTGTTGTCCAATGTTCTCTATTGTGTGAAAGTCGGCTGCCCCTTGTGCCCATGGAAACAACAGCACCTAAAAAGGACTCCACCAGCTGTTTGTTAAAGCCATGACATTATTATATACATTGGTCCTTGCAAAAATAAATCTTTCCTTCCTCTGACATCAACCAATGTGCCAATTCACCACAAAGAAGCCATATGAAATCCAATCGTACCAATACACACAGTGAAATTAGGAGACAGTGATATTACCAGTTAGCAGCTGAAAAAAAATAGGAGGTCTTGCAGGATTGCTATTGGGAGTTGTCTGACTACATGATAGGTCAACTGTACGTTGTTAAAGGCAAACACTAAACATTATTGATGAGCAGAGATCTTGGGGTCCAAGTTCAGAGCTCCCTGAAAGTGGCCGCACACATTGATATGATGGTTAAGAAGGCATGTGGCTTGCTCGCCTTTATTAGTTGAGACTTTGTGTTCAAAAGTCAGGAAGTTACGTTGTAGCTTTATAAAACTCTAGTCAGGCCGCTTCGGGATTATTGCATACAGTCTGGTTGCCTCATTATTGAAAAAATGTTGAGGCTTTGGAGAGTTTGCTGAAGGGGTTTACCAGGATATTGCCTGGATTGAAGGGCACGTTCTATAACAAGAGGTTGCACAAACTTTGGGTTGTTTATTCTGGAGTGCCAGATATTGATCTAGGGATGAATTTATTGTAAGTATGAGAGAAGTTAGTCTGAAGTATAGACTTAAGGACTATGGTGTTAATGTTACATCTATGGTGTAGCAAGTATCAGGAGCAAGTTTTGTTTTATTTAAACAGAAGTAATTATTTCAAGGAGAATTCATGTGGTAAGGCGAGGGGGGTTTTTAAAAGTTCTGTTTTGTATCCAATGTATTTCTTGTTATGTTTCTGTATTATTTTTGCTAATCTTTTCTGCTGTGTTTCCCCTCCCTCTTAGTCCAACCATGCCTTCTCTGCATCATCTGAGCATTGGTCCTGAAAGTAATGCAGAAATAAAGCTAACTACTAATTAGAACCATTTTGGCTCAGATAAGAACTCTTGCATTTAAATCAAAAGCTTGTTCATTCAGACCCTACTTCTAGTTACACAGTGTGTAACTGAGGAAATGTTGGATTGTTGGAGTAACCATTTTTTTGGATAAGATGTTAAACTCTGTCAGATGAACATGAAAAAGCCAATGTAACATTGTTTTATAATCAAAACATGAAAGTATTCTCCCCTGCACTCTTCTATTGTTTTTAATATATACTTACAAGGGATGATCTAATTTTTATCATAGCTGGCTTATGAGAACTTGCGGTCCAATTAGTAATCATGATTTCCATATTGTAAATGTAGTTATAACTCCAAATTAATGATTATAAAGCACTTTCAGACATCTGTGGTTGCAAGAGCTGTTATATAAATACAAATTCATTTTTTGAAACATTACTTATTGTCCATACTAAAAATGTCACAAATAAGAATCCTATCCAATTTAGATTTATAAATTTGTTCCTCACGCCTACTCATTTTCAACAATAAATATATCCAGCGGCTGCTGCTGCTATAAATTATCAAAGCAATTCAACTAAAAATTACTTGCAAGCATTAATTGAGATCCTTATGAAGCCTTTGATCAAAGAACATAGGCGTCTCTCCGTACATATGTAGCATATTTCAATTACACCCTTTAATTAAATAAATATCTTTGACAATGTAGCTTCAAGGGGGTATGACTCTAACATGCTGAATGTCCAAGCACTTATGAATTCTTAGGTTTGCCTGACAAAATTAAAACATCAGAGGATCAAGTCAAAAGTGACAAGCTGGACTAATTCTCAAATGATCAGAGTGAATGATTGATTATACAAGAAGACTGGTGCTAGGCTACAGTCTCTTGCTAAGAAATTCCACATAAACCATTATATATTAGCACCCACCAAGCTATAAGAGCCCATACTTTGTTCTGTGAAACCAGTAACTGAAAGGAGGGATTCTTGACTAATTTTGCTAGGCTCCCTGGATGAAAACAGGCAGCCAGCATCCCATATAATGATAAAGCTGCACATGCCAGGGTGAGAAACATCAACACACTTGGGAGATGTCATGTTACATCAGAACATACTGGCTATAATTTTCCAGAGCAAACTGTTGGGATTCAGTGTTTAAATATTTTGGGTATGTTGTAATCAATCATTTTTGCTTCAAATTTATGGCTTGCCTAAAGAAATGAACTGAAATGAAGAGTGAAAGTGGGACTTCCGAAAAGGAATAAGTCTGCCAAACGTGTGGGCTGAGACTGCATATTATTTTTCATTGTTTTTGGTTCATTTTTCTCCCTTGTGGGCATTGTGTCATTCCAAGTTATATTTCTCAATATGCTTGCAGTCCCTAATAACTCATCCAACAGGCAAACTTCATGGGTGAACCCAGTTTAGGAAACATTTTAGTCAAACATGGTAGGTCAGAATCCTATGGGAAAAGTGCAACAATACTTCTAGAGTCCCCCAGTATTACTCTCCACTGATGTAAATTTGCCGCTGGATGGATTTGGTTCAAATTTTTTCCTGAGTTTTACCTCACTATTTGACTATAGGAGCAACACAATCAAGAGGTAGTGTTAGAGATTGTGGAGACATTAGTAATGATATGGCTCCAAGGGTAGTCATAGCTGAAGGGTGGTAGTGGGGACGAGCTCCCACCGCTAAACAAATTCTCTTCATGGCGCGTGTCTCAAGCAGCCTCTGACAACCAAGTCCAACTCCTGGCCTTCATATGTGGCACAGTTCTTATGCCTGGCGGAGCTGTTCTCACTGACAGGAGAAGGGGCAAAAGTGGACCACTGGTGCCTTAAAACCAGTTGCTCCGGGCAGATGGGGCTCGTTAACCACAGATGGTAGCTCATCCGGGAGAGGGAAAACTCCGATTTCAAACCTCCGCTGCCTTGTGGCTATACCCGCTCACGGGAATGGCTTTGGGAGTAAACCCCAAGGAAAAATCCGGAGTCGGAGTCCCGAAGTCGGCTGACTGCTGTACCCAGCACCGGCACGGCAACTCCCGCGATGCTGCTGGCACCAAACCGTATCGACTTTCGTCGTTCCTTTGGACCTGTCATCAGCCTGGGGGGGTGGGGGGGGGTCCCACTGCAGGGGCAACAGACAGATCTCCATATCAACTCTGACCTGGCTTGCGCCCTGGAGAAGCCACTCCCAGTGCGCAGTACCCACGGTTGACCACGACCGACAGAAGCCACATAGTAATGATTTTTCAAAAATTATTGGACTCTGGCATGATGCCAGAGGACTGGAAAATTGCAAATGTCACTCCACTCTTTAAGAAAGGAAATTATAGACCTGTTAGCCTGACCTCAGTGGTTGGGAAGATATTAGAGTCAATTGTTAAGGATGAGGTTATGGAGCACTTGGTGACACAGAACCTTGACACAGGTTCTAAGTTAGAACAAAGACAGCATGGTTTTCTGAAGAGAAAATCCTGCCTGATGAACCTGTTGGAATTCTTTGAGGAGATTACACGTAGGATAGATAAAGGGAATGCAGTGGATGTTGTATATTTGGATTTCCAGAAGGCTTTTGACAAGGTGCCGCACATGAAGTTGCTCACCAGGTTAAGAGCCAATGGTATTATAGGAAAGTTACTGGCATGGTTAGAGCATTGACTGATTAGTAGGAGGCAGCAAGTGGGATAAAAGGATCTTTTTCTGGTTGGGTGCCAGTGACGTGTGTTCGCAGGGGTCAGTGTTGGGACAGCTTTATTTTATGCTGTATATCAATGATTTAGATGATGGAATAGATGGCTTTGTTGCCAAGTTTGCAGATCGCACAAAGATTGGTAGAGGGGCAGGTAGTGTTGAGGAAACAGGTAGGCTGTAGAAGGACTTAGATAGATTAGGGGAATGGGCAAGAAAGTGGCAAATGAAATGCAGTGTTGGAAAATGCATGGCCATGCACTTCGGTAGAAGAAATAAATGTGCAGACTATTTTCTAAACAGGGAGAATATCCAAAACTCTGAGATGCAAAGGACTTGGGAGTCTTTGTGCAGAATACCCTAAGGATTAACGCAGGTAGATCCGATGGTGATGAAGGCAAATGCAATGTTAGCATTCATTTCAAGAGGTTTTGGATACAAGAGCAGGAATGTGATGATGAAGCCTTATAGGCACTGGTGAGGTCTCACCTTAAGTATTGTGAACAGTTTTGGGTTTCTCATCTAAGAAAAGATGTGCTGGCATTGGAGAGAGTTAGTTCCAAGGGGCTTCACAAGGATGAATCCAGGAATTAAAGTGTTATCATGTGAGGAACATTTTATAGCTCTGGGTCTGTACTTGCTGGAATTTAGAAGGATGAAGGGGGACTTCAGTGAAACCTTTCAAATATTGAAAGGCCTAGACAGGGTAGATATGGAAAGGATGTTTCCCATGGTTGGGAGGTCTAGAACAAGATGGCACAGCCTCAGGATAGAGGGCGTTCATTTAAAACAGAGATGCAGAGAAATTTCTTTAGCCAAAAGGTGGTGAATTTGTGGGATTTGTTGCCACAGGCAGCTGCAGAGACCAGATCGTTGGGTGTATTTAAGACAAAGCTTGATAGGTTTTAGATTGGACATGGCATCAAAGGTTACGGGGAGAAGGCCGGGGAGTGTGGCTGAGGAGGAGAAAAAAGGATCCGCCATGATTGAATGGCAGAGCAGACTCAATGGGCCAAATGGCCCAGTTCTGTTCCTGTGTCTTATGGTCTTATTTATTTATATGTACAAACTCATTATTGCAAACACACATCCAACAATGGTTGATAAGTCCTAATGGGTAAATAAAAAAAAATGTAGATGCTAGAAATCTGAAATAAAATTAGAATCTGTAGAAAAAGAAACAAATTATTATTATATGAAAAAATATTATTGCTTCAGGGCCAAGACCCTTGGTCAGAAAGTTCTGATGAAAGATTCAAGATTGTTTGATATCATTTCCAGTACACACGCATAAAGGAAAACAAAATAATTGTTACTCAGGATCTGTTGCAATGAAAAAATAAAACACAATAAGATAAAAAATACAGTAATAATAAAAAAATGCAATAAACTTAAATGCATAATGTAGCTTCTTTACATAATGTCCACAAAGTGAGGCAAGTCACAAGAGTGTCTGTGCATAAAGTGACTGACGTAACATGATAAGTTAGTGGTGGTTGGGTGTGTGGAGGGGTGAGTTACTGGGTGGAGGGGTGAGTTACTAGGTGAAGTTGTTGATCAGCCTTGTTGCTTTGGGAAGGTAACTGTTTTTGAATTTGGTGATCCTGGCACAGATGCTACATAGCCTCCTCCCAGATGGGAATGTGACAAACAGTCCATGAGCAGGGTGAGTGGGATCCTGTATGATGTTACTAGCCCTTTTCCAGCACCTTTCTGCAGAAATGTCCTTGACTGGGTGTAGGCGGGCACAGGTAATGCATTGGGTGGTTTTCACTACTCGTAGAGTCTTCCTCTCTGCCACAGTGCAGTTTCCGCACCATGCAGTGATGCAGCTCGTTAGGATGCTCTCTACTGCACATGTGTGAAATGGCATTGTCGTGGTGCAGTCTCAGGGACCGGACCCAGGTGCAGAGGAATGGCCGAATCCCCAGGAAGAGGCTTAAACAGGAGATTAGACATCAGAACACTAACAGCACCTCAGAAGAGCGACTGAGCGACACCTCAAGACAATTCATTCTGTTTTTTTACAAAACTATAAAAGTTTATTTATACAACAAATACACAAAGTACAAAACTTTCAGCATTTACAAGACAGCAAATAATTAAAATTAAATTTTGATTACTACTATGTTTAAAACGGTCAATTACCTAGGGGCCCACCATTCCTGAAATCCCCCACTCCGCATACTCCCTGTCTAAGGACAACAGGGCACCAACATATCCTTGAAAGAGGGTAGGCCCTGGCAGAGCCCTTGGCGTTCAGCCGCCTAGACCCATGAATAGCAATCTTGGCCAGGCCCAGGAGAAAGCCCACCAGTACCTCCTCCTTGTGACCTCTGACACAGTGACCAATCAGGCACCGAGTGAGAGTCCTCTTTAAATAATCATGGAAAAATGTGCTAGACACAATTAACTTGACAAGATTAAACCAAAAACACAAGGGCTTAGTGACTCTAATTAAGATATTGATTAATAAATACAGGCGCTCAAAACCTTCAGAAGCTGAATGCTCTGTGCAAGCAGTGGGGCTCATGATAGACCTGAGTGTGAATGTGCAAAGTCCAGCTCTCCTCAGAAAGCAGAGTCATTGATGAGCTTTCTTGGCTGGGGAGGATGTGTTATGGGACCATGAGAGGTTGTCCACGATGTGTGCTCCAAGGAGTTTGAAGCTCCGTCTTGGACCTCAGTTTTAAATTGTTTCTCAAACTTAAAGTTCAAAGTAAACAAAGAGTGACAAGCAATGAATGTGGAAAAGAATGCAAACTGTGCTGTATCCACCACTGTTTGGAGCCTTTTCCATTCTTGGGCACTGGCATTTTTCCATATCAGACTGTGATGCAACAAGTCAGCATACTCTCCACTGTGCATCTGTAGAAGTTTGTCAAAGAGGACAATAGACAATAGATAATAGGTGCAGAAGTAGACCATTCGGCCCCTCGAGTCTGCACCACCATTCTGAGATCATGGCTGATCATTCACTATCAATACCCAGTCCCTGCCTTGTCCCCATATCCCTTGATTCCCCTATCCATCAGATATCTATCCAGCTCCTTCTTGAAAGCATCCAGAGAATTGGCCTCCACCGTCTTCCGAGGCAGTGCATTCCACACCTCCACAACTCTCTGGAAGAAGAAGCTCTTCCTCAACTCTGTTTTAAATAACTGACCTCTTATTCTCAATCCATGCCCTCTGGTACTGGACTCTCCCAACATCTGGAACATATTTCCTGCCTCAATCCTATCAAATCCTTTAATTATCTTAAACATTTCAATCAGATCCCCTCTCAATCTCCTCAATTCCAGCGTGTACAAGCCCAATCTCTCCAATCTCTCTGCGTAAGACAGCCCTGCCATCCCAGGAATCAACCTAGTGAATCTACGCTGCACTTCCTCAATTGCCAGAATGTCCTTCCTTAAACCTGGAGACCAAAACTGTACACAATATTCCAGATGTGGTCTCACCAGGGCCCTGTACAAATGCAAAAGAACATCCTTGCTCTTGTATTCAATTCCCCTTGTAACAAAGGCCAACATTCCATTTGCCCTCTTCACTGCCTGTTGCACTTGCTCATTCACCTTCATTGACTGGTGAACTAGGACTCCTAGGTCTCTTTGCATTTCTCCCTTACCTAACTCGACACCGTTCAGACAATACTCTGCCCTCTTGTTCCTGCTTCCAAAGTGGATAACTTCACATTTATTCACATTGAATGACATCTGCCAAGTATCTGCCCACTCACTCAGCCTATCCAAGTCTCCCTGTATTCTCCTAACGTCCTCTTCGCATGTCACATTGCCACCCAGTTTAGTATCGTCAGCAAACTTGCTGATATAGTTTTCAATGCCCTCATCTAAATCATTGACATAAATCGTAAAGAGCTGTGGTCCCAATACAGAGCCCTGTGGTAATCCACTAGTCACCTCCAGCCAGTCTGAGAAACACCCATTCACTGCTACCCTTTGCTTTCTATCTGCCAACCAGTTTTCTATCCATGTTGAAACCCTGCCCCCAATGCCATGAGCTCTGATTTTACTCACCAATCTCCTATGTGGCACCTTATCGAATGCCTTCTGAAAATCTAGGTACACAACATCCACTGGCTTACCCTTGTCTAACATCCTTGTTACACCCTCAAAAAACTCCAACAGATTAGTCAAGCATGATTTGCCCTTGGTAAATCCATGCTGGCTCGGCCTAATCCTATTTCTGCCATCAAGATGTGCCACTATTTCGTCATTAATAATGGACTCAAGCATCTTCCCCACGACTGACGTTAGGCTAACAGGGTGATAGTTCTCCGTTTTCTCCTTCCCTCCCTTCTTGAAAAGTGGGACAACATTAGCCACTCTCCAATCTTTAGGAACTGATCCTGAATCTAAGGAACATTGGAAAATGATTACCAATGCATCCGCAATTTCCTGAGCCACCTCTTTTAGAACCCTCGGATGCAGACCATCTGGACCCGGGGATTTATTAGCCTTCAGTCCTACCAGTCTACTCATCACAGTTTCTTTCCTAATGTCAATCTGCCTCAATTCCTCTGATATCTTATGACCCTGGCCCATCCATACATCTGGGAGATTGCTTGTGTCCTCCCTGGTGAAGACAGATCTAAAGTATGCATTAAATTCTGTTGCCATTTCCCTGTTTCCCATAACAATTTCTCCCAATTCATTCTTCAAGGGGCCAACATTGTTCTTAACTATCTTCTTTCTCTTCACATAGCTAAAAAAGCTTTTGCTATCCCCTTTTATATTCCTGGCTAGACTGAGCTCATACCTGATTTTTTCTCTCCGTATTGCTTTTTTAGTTAAGATCTGCTGTTCCTTAAAACTTTCCCAATCATCTGTATTCCCACTCATCTTAGCCCTGTCATACTTCTTTTTCTTTAATGCTATACAATCTCTGACTTCCTTTGTCAACCACTGTGGCCCCTTCCCCCTCTTTGAATCCTTCCTTCTCATTGGAATGAACTGCATTTGCATCTTTTGTATTATGCCCAAGAATATCTGCCACTGCTGATCCACTGTCTTTCCTGCCAGGGCATCCGCCCATTTAACTTTGGCCAGCTCATCCCTCATGGCTCCGTAGTCTCCTTTATTTAATTGCAACACTGACACCTCTGATCTGCCCCTATCCCTCTCAAATTGTAGATAAAAACTTATCATGTTATGATCACTACTTCCTAATGGCTCCTTTACTTCAAGATCACTTATCAATTCCTGTTCATTACACATCACCAAGTCCAAAATAGCCTCGTTCCTGGTTGGCTCAAGCACAAGCTGTTCCAAAAATACATCCCTTAGACACTCCACAAACTCCCTATCCTGGGGTCCAGCACCTACCTGATTCTCCCAGTCCACCTGCATGTTGAAATCTCCCATGACGACTGCACTACCTTTAGCACATGCCAATGTTAACTCCCTAATCAACTTGTACCCAATATCCACGCTACTGTTTGGGGGCCTGTACACAACACCCATTAGGGTCTTTTTACCCTTACTGTTCCTCAGCTCAATCCACACAGACTCTACTTCCCCTGTTCCCAAGTCACCTCTTGCTAAGGACTGAATCTCATTCCTCACCAACAGGGCCACCCCACCCCCTCTTCCCATATTTCTGTCTCTACAATAGCACATATACCCTGGTACACTCAATTCCCAGGCCTGATCCCCTTGCAGCCATGTCTCCGTTATCCCAACAATATCGTAGTTCCCCATTTTCATCTGAGCTTCAAGCTCATCTGTCTTATTTCTGACACTACGCACATTCAAGTATAGAATTCTTAGCCCATTCCTCCTCTCTTTGCTTAAAACACTGTCTACTGTACCTAACCCAGCTCCTTGAACTTCCATCAGGCAAATTGCACCCTGAATTTTGATGACCTTCTCAAGATCACCCAAATGTACACATTTAACCCCATGAACCTTCTGACCAACCCTCTGGATCTGGATCCCTGCCCCCTGCACATCTAGTTTAACCCTTCCCGAGCAGCACTGGCAAACACTCCTGCAAGAATGTTAGTACCCCTCCGGTTCAGATGTAGACCATCCCTTCGAAACAGATCCCAATGTCCCTGGAACAAAGACCAATTATCCAAAAACCTGAACCCTTCCTTCCTGCACCATGCTCTCAGCCTCGTATTAATGGACATGTTGAATCTGTACAAACTTCTAAAAAGTAGAGGTGCTACAATGCCCTCTTTGAAATGGCATTTACATGCTGGTCCCAGGACACATCCTCTGATAAGATAAAGCCAAGAAATTTAAAGTTACTGACCCTTTCCACCTCTGGTCCCGTAATGAGGACTGGCTCACAGGCCCCAAGTTGCTTCCTCCTGTAGTCAATAACCAGCTCTTCAGTGAGCTTGTTGTTTTGTGGTACCATTCAACCAGGTTTTCGATATCCCCTCTGTATGCTAATTTGTCACCACGAAATGCTGATATGGCCAGTGACAGTGGTATTCATCAGCACCGGTTAAAAGCAGAAAGTGAATAGAACAGAAAACAAAGCACACTGCCTTGTGGTGCCATATGCCAATGGTGATTGTGGAGAAGATTTTGTTGTCAATCTATACTGATTGGAGTCTATAAGTGAGGAAATTGAGGATCCAGGAGATACCATGGCCTAGCTCTTGGATCTTATTGAGAACCTTTGTGGGGATGATAGTGTTGAATGCTGAGCTGTTGTCAGTGAAAAACACCCTGGTGTATGCATCTTCTCAGTCTAGAAGTTTTAAAGATGAGTGAAGAGCCAATGAAATGGCATCTGCTGTTGTCCTGTTGTGACAGCAGGCAAATTGGAGCAAATCCTCAGTCAGAAGCTAATAGGCTTCATGACCAGCCTCGCAAAATACTTTATCACAGTGCATGAACTGTAAGTGCCACTGGGTGACAGTCACTGAAACAGGTTGCCATGTTCTTCGTTGGCACCAGTATGATTGAAGCCTGCTTGAGGAAGGTAGTGACGTCAGACAGCTGAAGCGAGAGGTTAAAGATGTCAGTAAACACTCCAGCCAGTTGATTAGCTCGGGCTTTTAGTACTTAGCCAGGTATAGCCTCTGGTCCAGATGCTTTCTCCAGGTTCACTCTCCTGATGGATGCCCACATGTCAGCCTCGGAGTCCGAAATCATCCGATTGCCAAAGTCTGTGGGAGTTTACAGAGGTGCCCCCATGCTTTGTTGGTCAAAGTGAGCATAAAAGGCATTGAGCTCATCTGGGATCGGAACCCTGTTTTTACATATCTTGCTTGGTTCTGCTTTGCAGGAGGTGATCGCATTCAAGCCCTGCCACAGCTGTCTGTCATATATAAATATGGTCCAGAATTGCCATTTCGCATGTGAGATGGCTTTCTGGAGGACATAACCAGATTTCTTTTACTTTCTGGGATCGCCAGACCTGAACGCCGCCGATCTAGCCCACAGCAGATTGCAGTGCATCCTGAACTTCTGGTTGGGGAAGACTGAATGATTTTGTGGGGACACACTTGGCCATGAGTGTACTTAAAAATTTTGAGGCAACAATAGATTCATATTCTCTGATGAACCCTTGGACATGGCCCAGTTCACCGGCTCAAAGCAATCTGCAGCCGCTCCTCTACCTCCCATGATCACCTCTTTACTGTCCATACTTCTGGTGCATTGATCTTTAGCCTCAACCTGTATGAGGACAGCCAGATGATGAGATTTTCTAAAGATGCAGTCTTTCCATGGATGCTGGCTGGATGTCTGCAGCATTTTCTCTTTCTGTTTCAGTGAGTAAAATAGGTTTATTTTTTGTAAGGCAAAGAATCCCGAATGATTGTACAAAACTAGTCCAGCACTGCTCATGCAGAACACATCTCATAGTGAGACTGTACAATCACAATACTCTAGTCAATGTGTAGAAAATTTATCAGCTGAATCAGTGGATAAGTTTGTATCATCCATGTCCTTACACTTCCAGAGCTTTTTTTTTGTTTGATTTGGATCATACATTGATTTATATGCTGTATGCATAGAAACTTTCCTTCTGGACAGGAGAACAATATGAAAATATCATTAAATCACCTTTAACAAAGATTGGTAGTGTACAGCCAGACACAACAGCTATTGAAAAGATCAATGGGAAACAGAACTTTCAAGTGAGCTGCAGTATTTAAAGAAAACATGGTAAAGACCAAGATCACACAATTTATTTCCAGTTTATATTTGTGCTC